>NC_088337.1:11460000-11760000 GCF_036884655.1 Musa acuminata AAA Group | reverse complement strand
TGTTACACTCTCCCCCCCTTAAAAGAAAATTTTAGTCCTCTAAATTTATCGTACCTTTATCGATTAAAAGACTGGGATACACCTTTTTCATTTCCTCCTCTAGCTCCCAAGTTGTCTCCTCTCCAGAATGATGTCTCCAAATTACTTGAACCAGTGGGATGACCCGATTCCTTAGGACTTTTTCTTTCTTATCAACAATCTGAATAGGCTCTTCCACATAAGATAAATCTTTATCGATCTCCACCAGATCATACTTAATGATGTGAGAAGGGTCATATATATACTTTCTAATCATCGAGACATGAAATATATTATGGACATGGCACAATGCTGGTGGCAAGGCAATCCTGTAAGCGACAGAACCAACCCTCTCAAGAACCTCAAAAGGTCCAATAAATCTTGGGCTTAATTTTCTTTTCTTCCCAAACCTTATAATGCCTTTGGAAGGGGAGACTTTTAAGAATACAAAATCTCCGATTTCAAACTCAATATCTCGTCTTCTATTGTCGGCATAACTCTTTTGACGACTCTGAGCGATTTTTAACCTTTTCCTTATAACTTGAATTTTCTCAGTAGTTTCTTGTACCTTGTCCAGTGCTAACAACTTTCTGTCACCAACTTCCTCCCAACATATAGGTGTTATGCACTTTCGCCCATATAAAGCTTCATAAGGAGCCATCTGAATACTTGAATGGTAACTATTATTATACGTGAACTCAACAAGTGAAATATCCTTATCCCATTCACCTTTCCAATCCATAACATAGGCTCTAAGCAAATCCTCAAGTGTTTGAATTGTTCTTTCTGACTGACCATCAGTCTGAGGATGATATGCAGTACTAAACTTAACTTTAGTGCCCATCGACTCCTGCAATCTTCTCCAGAATCTAGAGAGAAATCTGGAGTCTCTATCAGAGATGATCTCCTTTGGAATACCATGAAGTCTTACTATTTCATTGACATATAAATCTGCAAGTTTATCAAGCGAGTAAGTCATATTAATCGGTAGGAAGTGTGCAGATTTTGTTAACCTATCAATGATAACCCAAATAGCATCATGCTTCCTCGAGGTTCTGGGTAGTCTCGAAACAAAATCCATAGTAATACATTCCCATTTCCATTCAGGAATAACTAAAGGTTGCAACAACCCTCCAGGTCTTTGGTGTTCTACTTTGATTTGCTGACAAGTCAAACATTTTGAAACATACATTGCAATTTCTTTCTTCATGCCTTTCCACCAATAATGACTTTGAAGATCTCTATACATCTTAGTGCTCCCAGGATGTATGGTGTACTTTGAAGTATGACTTTCCTTTAGGATTTGATTCTTGATATCTGGTTCATTTGGTACACATACTCTCTCCCCAAATCTCAATAGGCCATCCTTTGAAACTTGAAATTGTGGCTTCAATTCCTTTTCTACTTCATTCCTCAAGTAGATTAAATGTGGATCTCGTAATTGTCCTTCCTTAATTTGTTGAATAAAATCGGATTGCACTTGAATGGAGGCCATCAATATCATCGAGTCTTGCTCTTTCCTCAAAGCTTTCAAATCAAAATTTTCTTCTAATAACTTCCATTGCTTCACGACCAGACTAGCCATAAAACTTGTAGATTTCCTACTAAGTGCATCAGCTACAACATTGGCCTTGCCCGGGTGATAACGGATGGCACAATCATAATCCTTCAGAAGTTCTATCCATCTTCGCTGCCTCATGTTTAACTCTTTCTGAGTGAAAATATATTTTAAACTCTTGTGATCAGTGAAGATTTCAAACTGTCGACCATACAAATAATGTCTCCAAATCTTTAGAGCAAAAATAATTGCTGCTAATTCCAAATCATGAGTTGGATAATTCAATTCATAACCTTTAAGTTGCCTAGAAGCATAAGCAATTACTCTCCCTTCCTGCATCAAAACACATCCTAAGCCTTTTCTTGAAGCATCAGTATAAACTACAAATCCCTCACTACCACTTGGAATAGTGAGAATAGGGGCACTAGTCAATCTTCTTTTTAACTCTTGAAAACTTTGCTCACAATCATCACCCCACACAAATTTCATATTCTTTTTAGTGAGGTTGGTGAGAGGTTGAGCGATTCGAGAAAATCCCTCCACAAATCTCCTGTAATAACCTGCCATGCCCAAAAAGCTTCGAACTTCTGTTACATTTGTTGGTACTTCCCATTCAACTACAGCTTCTATTTTCCTTGGATCAACAGATATACCCTTCCCTGAAATCACATGGCCTAAGAAAGCAACTTCATTCAACCAAAATTCACATTTGCTGAACTTCGCATACAACTTCTTTTCTCTTAGTATGGACAACACATCTCTCAAGTGTTCCTCATGCTCCTGATTACTCTTTGAATACACCAATATGTCATCAATAAATACAATTACACAGATATCCAAGAGCGGTTGAAATATCCTATTCATTAGTTCCATAAAAGCTGCAGGGGCATTTGTCAAACCAAATGGCATCACCAAGAATTCATAATGACCATATCGAGTTCTGAAAGCTGTTTTTGAAATATCCTCCTCCTTGATCTTCAACTGATAGTAACCTGACCTCAGGTCAATCTTAGAGAATACTTGTGCACCCTGTAGTTGATCAAACAAATCATCAATTCTAAGTATGGGATACTTGTTTTTGATGGTCACCTGATTCAACTATCTATAATCAATACAAAGCCTCAATGTTCCATCCTTCTTCTTCACTAATAGTACCGGAGCACCCCATGGGGATACATTGGGTCGTATGAAACCCTTATCTAATAATTCTTGTATTTGCTTCTTTAATTCCTTTAGCTCGAGTGGTGCCATTCTGTAGGGAGGCTTAGATATTGGGGTTGTACTGGGGACCAGATTAATAGCAAATTCACCCTCTCTATCTAGAGGTAAACCAGGCAAGTCATCTGGGAATACATCAGGGAATTCTTTGACCACTGAAATTTCATCTAGGTGGGTTTCCTGATTTGAATGCTCCTTTACACACACCATATAACAAAAACAACCTTTCTGCATAAGACGATAAGCTTGAAGTGCTGATATCAAGCAAGGAGGCAAATCATGCTTAATGCCCTCAAAGAGAAATATAGGCTGATCTGGTATGCAGAAAGTAATTATTTTTTTGTAACAATCAATACTAGCGTGATGAGAAGATAACCAATCCATGCCAAGTATAATATCAAAACCCTGGATCTCTAGGAGAATCAAATCAGCAAGGAGTTCGTGGTCTCCAATAGAGATCAAACAAGATGGGTAGACCAAGTTTGTTGCCAATGAATCTCCAACAGCAGTTGTTACATATAACATATAATCCAGGGGTTTAGGTAGAATATCCAAGTGACAAGCAAAGTATTGTGAAACAAACGATAAGTTGGAGCCGGGATCAAACAAAACTTTTGCATTTCTTTTAGAAACATGAAGAATACCTTCCACCACTGATTTAGAAGCTTTAGAATCTTGTTCAGTGATAGCGTACACTCTAGCATGGGCTGAGGGTCTAGGAGACAGTGGCTCTTTCTTCCTTTTCAGTGGGCAATCTCTTAATTGATGATCTAGCTTTCCACAACCAAAACATGCTCCAGTCACCCGAAAACACTGACTTGTTTCATAATTTAATCCACATTTTGCACATAACTGAGTTCTCCACAATGGTTTCCTTTTCTCAAATCCAGATGTCTTAAACCTCTTGTTACTAGCTTCATATTCATTTTCTCTCCTGCTTTTGCCAGTAAATTTGTCCCTTTTGTTCTTGCCAATGATTTCTTGAATTTCCTCCATGTCTCATTCAATTTTCAAAGCTCTTTCTACCGTATCAGCATATGTTTGTAATTTTAAAGCTGACATTCGGCTTCTTATTGCTGGCCGTAATCCCCTTTCAAACCTTCTTACTTTTCTAGATTCATCATCAGTCATATGTGTGGCAAACCTGGAGAGCTCAGTGAATTTAGATTCATACTTTGTAACCGTCATACTTCCCTGGATAAGATTCAAGAACTTCAATTCTTTTTGCTCTCTCATACAATCTGGAAAATATTTATCGTTAAACTTTTCTTGGAATAACTTCCATGTCATTGGCTCATGTTTGATTTCAGACATCCTCTTAATCATTCTCCACCAGTGTTCAGCTTCTCCTTCCAGCATAAAGGTGGCAAGAAAAACCTTTCGATCATCAGGGTAATTTAAAGCATCAAATATTTTCTCTATCTGCATCATCCATCATTCTGCCACCATTGGATCAGACTCACCACTAAAACTGGGAGGACTAAGCTTCTTAAACTGTCCAATTCCCAACCCCGTCTGGTTTGATGTCTCTGTTCCATCATTACTTCCTTGTTGGACAGGTTGTTGTTGTTGTTGCATCACTTGTGCCATAGTCTCCAAAGTCCGCATGATACCACTCAATTGATCAGCAGTAGATGCAACAGGAGAACTAGATGATCTCGTCATCCTCGCTTCCTAAAACATCAAAAGAACATTTTCTTTGATCACTCTCTAAATGATAGTCAATAAACCTAAAAAAAAAGATGATATTCTTAGTGATTCTCAAATCATGCTCTGATACCACCTCTGTCACGCCCCTCAAAATATCGACAATATTTAAAATTTTCATCATAACTAACCTAGGATCCAAACACACATTTGAGGTCACTAAGAAAACATTCAGATCAAAATTTCACCTCTATAGACTACAAATTCATAACCTTGTGCAATTCATAAACATACCACACATCACTCGATAATTCATACAATCTGAACCCAACACATCAAAATAATAACCACCACATAAATTCACAAGTGGGGAAGCCTATGCAATCACCAAACCAACGATTACCATAAGATCATATCATTACTTGAATTTAACTTAACATTCCAAAATCCTATACATGAGGGATCCTTTATCTTACACAAAATCCACAGGTTTAGATTCATCGTCACATTTCATAAGATGCAGAGTATCTTATACAACAAATACACATATGTTAACAAAGATCTGCCCAAAATCTTCTAAACTTTCCACCGCCTCAGCCCAATCTTAACATTTAAGCAAGCGATACGCTATCCTAAAAAATTTATCAACAAACGGGGTGAGCATAAAGAGCTCAGCAAGTGACTAACATATCCATATCAAAATAGTACAATTTCCAAAGGGATACAGTTTCAAAATACAAGGCAGAATATACGATTTCATAGACATAATATCATTAGGAGCAGAAACACAATTGTCTTTTCAATCTTACATATTTGGTTCCTGACAGATGGGGCATAGAGTAATTGGAGCATATCAGAAACAAAAGAAACATATCGGAGCTTATCAATGGCATATAAAATGTTCCGAAGCATATCAACGACATATGGAACATTTCGAAGCAAAATCATCAGTGAATGAAGCATTTCAGAGCATATCAAAAACAAATATCGTATAGAAGCTCAAACATCGTCCTTGACGTTGTAATCATATCATTCTTATCCAGAGCATGAAAAGAAACAACTCACCAAAACTCTGGATGTCATATCAAACATATAGAAGGTGTAGTGGGATCTCAGTCAGAATGTGATTCATCCATTTCTGAATGACCACCTGACAAAAGTCTCCCACGTCTAGGAGCTCCATCCACCTATTGAATCTCGGATTTTGATGATATAATCAATTGGTGGGTTAATTGATCTAATCCATATTATTGAGTCAAGTGTGCAGGATTAACTACGATAACCAGAAAACATAAAGCAAGGATACCGGAGTCGAGCTCGATGGACGTTTAAGAGACCGAAGAATCATCGGAGATGCTGCCGGAACCAACCGAGAAGAAATCAGGAACGTGTCGGAAGTTCGCCGAAGAAATCGTCGGAGGCTCGCGGAGATCACCGAGAAGGCTCGGCTACTCGTTAAAGTCATCACAAAGATTGGGAGCTTGCAGGGAGTCCGTCGGAAGGAATTCGTTGGAAAGCTCGCCGGAACAAGACTCGACGTTCGCGGTTGAAAACTTGCTTAAGATGTTTTTGTGTTATGTAGTTCACTTGTAATTAGGATTAGGATTAAGAGATAATCATATATCCTGGTTAGGGGCCAACTGGGCCCAAAGTCAGATTTGGTTTGGGCTAAAATTAAGCCAAACCAATGAATCGGAGAGCCAGGCGGTGGCACCGCCTGGCTGGGCGGTGGAATCGCCCAACACCCGAGAGCTGGGCGGTGACACCTCCTAGGCTGGGCGGTTGCACCGTCCAGCACCCGAGCGCTGGGCGGTGGCACCGCTTGGCTGGGCGGTGGCACCTCCAGCATTGGAAACCCTAAGAGAATTCAAATTTTGGAGCCCAAATTTGAATCCTCTTGAGGCCTATAAATACCCCTCAAATCTCAGCTGAGATTACAAATTTTGAGAAGCATTTTGATTGAGAGAAAAGTCTTAGAAAGTCTTAGCAAGTCTTGTTTTCAATTTGCTAGAGAGTTCTCCTCCTTCTTTATTATTGAAAATTTGTAAGAGGTTGAGCTGCTTGTAAAAGGTTGTAAGAGGGGTGTTTACCCTTCCATTTCAAGAGACTTGCTAGTGGAAGGTGGGACCCTCATCGAAGAGGGGCCTCGCAAGTGGATGTAGGTCATTTGACCGAACCACTCTAAAATCGGCGTAATCTCTGGTTTGCATTTTATTATTGTCATTTACATTACTGCATACCTTCTTACTGCTTTAGTTTCTTATTACCCTTGCTGCGCAACTTTAAGAATACGCTTTCAAGTTAAACTTTTCAAGTTCCGTTCTTATCGTACGAAAGATTTTTCTAAAACCGAAGTTTTAATCCGCTGCACTAATTCACCCCCCCCTCTTAGTGCCGCTCCGATCCTAACAAGTGGTATCAGAGCAAGGTTATCTCTCATATTTGGTTTAATACCTAAGAGAGATGGCTTACTCCGGCATGCAAGAGGGCCATTCTATTGCACGACCACCTTTGTTTAATGGGTCGGATTACACATATTGGAAGACTCGCATGAGGATCTTCCTCATTTCTATGGACTTTGAGCTTTGGTCTGTTGTCGAGAATGGATTTCAAAAATCTTCTCTTCCGATGAGCGAATGGAATGAATCGGAGAAAAAGGTTTTTGCTTTAAATGCAAAGGCTATGAATGCCTTGTTTTGTGCATTAGACAAAAACGAATTTAATCGTGTTTCAATGTGTGATTCGGCTTTTGATATTTGGAGAACTCTTGAGGTCACTCATGAAGGCACTAGCCGAGTGAAAGAGTCCAAAATCAACATCCTTGTGCACTCTTACGAACTTTTCCGAATGAAACCAAGTGAGTCCATCGGAGACATGTACACCCGGTTTACGGATGTCATCAATGGACTCAAAGCTCTTGGTAAAGATTTTACTAACTTTGAACTAGTAACTAAAATCTTAAGATCCCTCCCTAAAAGTTGGGATCCAAAAGTTACGGCCATTCAAGAGGCCAAAGACCTTAAAGCATTCCTTCTTGAAGAACTCATTGGGTCTCTAATGACCTAAGAAATGACATGTCAAGCTCATGACGAGCTCGAGAACCCCCTTCCAAAGAACAGGAAGGATATGGCACTCAAATCACAAGAAGACCACTTGAAAGGAACATCAAGTGATGAGGACAGTGACAATGACATTGCACTTTTGACTCAAAAATTTAAAAAATATTTAAGAAAGAACAAATTTAAAAATAATATAAAAAATAAATTTGAACAAAAGAAGGACCAAGTGATTTGCTATGAATGTAAAAAATCGGGACACTACAAGAACGATTGTCCTTAAGCCAAAAAGAGGACATCAAAGAAGAAGGCGCTCAAGGCAACATGGGATGTTTCAAGCGCGTCCGAAGAAGAGGAGTCCAACACCGAGCAAGTTGCTCATTACGCGCTAATGGCTTTAGGAGAAGTCTGTATGTGATTTATTTAATGAAGATTTATCTTTTGAAGAACTCTCTATCGCTTTTCATGAATTATTTGATGAATGTAGAACTGTTAGCAAGAAGTTAAGTATCTTAAAGAAAGAGCATGCTTTGCTACAAGATAAGTTTGACAGTCTTCAAACTCCTCCATGCTCTAAGTGTGAGCATTTAGAAGCAATAAAAAATAAAAATTTGCTTCTTAAGGAAACCTTAAACAAGTTTAAGGTTGGTAGCAAAGGATTAGATATGATCCTTGCACACAAGGGTCACATCGCAAATAGAAATGGAATTGGATTTGTAAAAGGATTACATCAAAATCCTACCACTTTCATAAAAGGACCTACATTACATGTTTCCTCTTATATGAAATGCAACTTCTGTTGCAAATCTGGACATATTGCCTACAAATGTCCATTTAGGAAAATTAGTTCACAAAAATTAATATGGGTTCCTCAAGGAACTATAAAGGATTCAAAAATAAATAACAAGGTTAGTGGATCAATTTTTGAGGCACCCAAAATCAAATGGGTACCTAAAAATCATCCTCTTTTGTAGATAAACCCACAAGCTAGGAGCAAGAGATGGTATCTCGATAGTGGATGCTCAAGACATATGACTGGAGATCCATCTCATTTCTCTATGCTCACTAGCAAAGAAGAAGGGTACGTCACATTCGGAGACAACAACAAAGGCAAAATCATTGGCAAGGGAACTATTGGTAACAAATTTAGTTTTTCCATTGATGATGTCTTACTAGTTGATGGATTGAAACATAATCTCTTGAGTATTAGTCAACTATGCGATAAAGGTTATATCGTTAGATTTGAATCAAATATGTGCATTATTGAAAAACCAAATCATAACATGACTATGATTGCTTTAAAACAAAATAATGTCTATACCATCAATCTTGATGAACTAAGTAATGAAATGTGTTTCTCCGCCGTAAATGATGATGCTTGGCTTTGGCATAGGAGATTAGGTCATGCAAGCATGAAAACAATATCTAAAATCTCATCTCAAGAATTAGTACGAGGGATTCCGAATATGAAGTTTATTAAGGATAAGGTATGCGATGCATGTCAACTAGGCAAACAAATAAAAACAAGCTTCAAACCAAAAAATCAAATTAGCACCACTAGACCATTACAATTGATCCATTTGGACTTATTTGGACCAATTGATACAACAAGTCTAGGTGGAAGCAAATATGCTTTTGTGATTGTGGATGACTACTCTAGAAACACTTGGACCTATTTCTTAGCTCACAAAAGTGATTGCTTCAAGTGTTTCTCTAAATTTTGTAAACTCACTCAAAACGAAAAAGGCTTCATGATTTCATCAATTCGGAGTGATCACGGTGGTGAATTCTAAAACCATGACTTTCAAAATTTTTGCGAAGTTAATGGGTACAATCACAACTTCTCAACTCCAAGAAATCCTCAACAAAATGGTGTAGTTGAAAGGAAAAATAGAAACCTACAAGAAATGGCAAGAACTATCTTAAATGAACATAGTTTACCCAAATATTTTTGGGCCGAAGCCGTAAATACGGCTTGTTACATCATGAATAGGGTCCTAATAAGACCATCTCTATCAAAAACTCCCTATGAATTATGGAATAACAAAAAACCAAATATTTCTTATTTTAAAGTTTTTGGTTGTAAATGCTTCATTTTAAATGAAAAGGATGCCCTAGGTAAATTTGATGCTAAATCCGATGAAGGCATTTTTCTTGGTTACTCCTCCGTTTCTAAGGCCTTTCGTGTCTTTAACAAAAGGACCTTAGTAATAGAAGAGTCTATTCATGTAGTTTTTAATGAAATTTCTAATTTAAAGAATTTAAACGAACCCCCTCCTCAAAATAGCCATTTGAATGCATCTTCTTCCGAAATTTCTTTACCCAAAGAATGGAAGTATGTGGATGCTCATCCAAAGGAGCTAATTATAGAAGATACAACAAAAGGGGTTCAAACTCGTTCTTCTTTCAAGAATTTTTGTGCTAACGCCGCTTTCCTTTCTCAAATTAAGCCTAAATGCATTGACGAAGCCTTAAAGGATGATTTTTGGGTCATTGCAATGCAAGGAGAATTGAACCAATTTGAGAGGAATGAGGTATGGAAGCTTGTTCCTAGACCAAGTGACCACTTAGTCATAGGTACTAAGTGGGTCTTTAGAAACAAGCAAGACGAAAATGGTATCGTGGTTAGAAACAAGGCTAGATTAGTGGCCAAAGGTTTCAATGTATCGATTACGAAGAAACCTTCGCTCCCGTGGCTCGATTAGAAGCCATAAGGATGCTCCTTGCCTATGCTAGTAGTAATAATTTTAAACTATTTCAAATGGATGTCAAAAGTGCTTTCTTGAATGGTTTTATTTCCGAAGAAGTATATGTCGAACAACCTCCCGGATTTGAAAATTCTCTTCTTCCTAATCATGTATTCAAATTGACTAAAGCTCTCTATGGCTTGAAACAAGCTCCTAGAGCTTGGTATGAAAGGCTTAGTTCCTTTCTTATTTTAAATAATTTTACCAAAGGCAAGGTTGATACTACATTGTTTATTAAACATTTTGAAAATAATTTTCTTATTGTGCAAATTTATGTTGACGATATTATTTTTGGCTCTTCGGATGAATCACTATATGAATCATTTGCCAAATGTATGAGTCATGAATTTGAAAAAGTTTAATGGGTGAATTAACTTTCTTTTTGGGATTACAAATCAAACAACTTAGTGATGGTATATTTCTTAACCAATCTAAATATATATTAGAATTGTTAAAACGATTTAACATGGATAATTCAAAAGCAATAAACACCCCTATGAGTACTGCGACTAAGTTAGATATGGATGAAAATAGTGAAAATTTCGATCAAAAAACATATAGGGGAATGATAGGTAGTCTACTCTACCTCACCGTGACTAGACCAGATATTATGTTTAGTGTAGGACTTTGCACTAGGTTTCAATCTAATCCTAAATTATCTCATCTGAAGAGTGTTAAAAGAATATTCAGGTATCTTAAAGGAACTCCAAATTTAGGATTGTGGTATCCAAAATCTGAAAATTTTGATCTAATAGCTTATGCAGACGCCGATTTTGGCGGATGCAGGATCGATAGAAAAAGTACATCTGGAACATGCCAATTTTTAGGACATGCACTTGTTTCTTGGACTTCCAAGAAACAAAATTCAGTTGCACTATCTACGGCGGAAGCCGAATACATTGCTGTAAGTGCATGTTGTGCACAAGTCATTTGGATGAAAAATACATTAGAAGACTATGGAATTCACTTTAAAAACATTCCCATAAAATGTGATAATACTAGTGCCATATGTCTTACTAAAAATCCAATTCTGCACTCTAGAACTAAGCACATCGACGTTAGGCATCATTTCATACGCGATCATGTCCTTAACAATGATGTTGTTCTAGAATTCATTGACACAAAGCATCAATTAGCAGATATATTTACAAAAGCTTTGAACGAAGATCAATTTGAATTCATTAGAAGGGAATTAGGCATGTTAAATTGTCCCTAAAATAAGCTTCACGAAAAATGACTCGTCCTTTTCCTTTCTTTTGTGGATTTGATTTCTTCCTTCTTCTTCAATTCAAAATGATCCATTAAAGTATAACTTATGATCTTGAGGGAAGAAGCTAAACAAAAGGGAGGAAGAAATTTTTTTTTTTTTTCTTTTCTCCGCGGGATGCCAGCGGTGGCACCGCCAGATCCGGCGGTTGCACCGCCTGGCGCTCGGGCGTCAGGCGGTGACACCGACCGTTTTGGCAGTGACACCGACCAAGCGAGCCTTACTAACCCAAGGGGTTAGGGCCGGCGGTGACACCGCCCCCAACCCGAAAAAAAAACACTCTCAAAACCCTCTCCCATTCCCTCTAACCCTCATTCTAACTCTTAGAAGCATTGGAGAAGGATTCTTGGTGGTCCAAGCTTTCCATCTCTCAACATAATCTCCATAAGGTAACACTTGAAATCCCTCTTTTTGGTATCTCATTCCTTCTTTTCTTTCCTCTTTTCCTTGCTTTTTTTTTACAATTTCATCATCGTCTTGTCTAGATTATGGCTCCTAAGAGATCAAAAGGAAAAAAGGATTGAAGGAGATTCATTTGACCATGATCTTTTTAGATCAAAAGAGGTAGCCCTTAGCTTTCCAAAATTTGAAACACGATGTATCCATAAGGGAAAATACGTTGATCTGGATGAACTAGAGGACTTAGAACCCATTAGGTGGTTTGCACACCTAGAAGCTCTACCTCTACTACAAATAGATGAACCAATCTATCCGCGATTAGTTAGATTGTTCTATGCCAACCTTTATGAGGACAACGATAGCCTAAGCACTTACCTTCTAGGAACACCCATTAGAATATTTGACTGCACTATTTGTGAGCTAATTGGCATAACTGAAAAAGATAGGGGATGCTATTTTAAAGGTAAATGGGACGTCAAAACAATAGGAGCAACCTATACCGAAGCCGTGAAAACAATTTTTGCAAATCCAAACCTTGACTTCCTACCCAAGAGCTGTGAACACTTACTGCCTTTCAACTCTAAAATTCTTCATCACATTATCACAAGCATCATATTCCCCAAACAATTTCATCTTGACGAAATAAGTCAAATAGAAATAGGAACCATGTATTGGATTATGACCGGTCAGCATAATTGTTTTGCGTACTTAATTCGCCAACACATGCAGGATATTATGACTAAAGATACTATATTGCCATATGGGAGGTTAATCACTAGAATTCTTCATGCCTATGAAATTCATGTTTAAAATCTTTATCTCCTATCGTAGTAAAAATTGTCCCATATCATTTGACTTATGATTTTCATCGAAGTTTCGCATTTACTATTGCTTAATGAGAATAACGATAAGCTCTACGGTTAGAACTTATCGGTTTACGCTTCAATTCAATGGATGAAATTCAAGTGTTTTCATCTTCTCATAATATGGCATATAGATAGGGGGAGTTATGTTTAACTCCGTCATCAATTGATTGTCATCATCAAAAAGGGGGAGATTGTTGAATCTCGGATTTTGATGATATAATCAATTGGTGGGTTAATTGATCTAATCCATATTATTAAGTTAAGTGTGCAGGATTAACTATGATAACCAGCAAACATAAAGCAAGGATACTGGAGTCGAGCTCGATGGACGTTTAAGAGACCGAAGAATCATCGGAGATGCTGCCGAAACCAACCGAGAAGAAATCGGGAACGTGTCGGAAGTTCGCCGAAGAAATCGTCGGAGGCTCGCGGAGATCACCGAGAAGGCTCGGCTACTCCTTAAAGTCATCACAAAGATTGGAAGCTTGCAGGGAGTCCGTCGGAAAGCTCGCCGGAACAAGACTCGACGTTCGCGGTTGAAAACTTGCTTAGGATGTTTTTGTGTTATGTAGTTCACTTGTAATTAGGATTAGGATTAAGAGATAATCCTATATCCTGGTTAGGGGCCAACTGGGCCCAAAGTCAGATTTGGTTTAGGCTAAAATTAAGCCAAACCAATGAATCGGAGAGCCAGGCGGTGGCACCGCCTGGCTGTGCGGTGGAACCGCCCAGCACCCGAGAGCTGGGCGGTGACACCTCCTTGGCTGGGCGGTTGCACCGTCCAGCACCCGAGCGCTGGGCGGTGGCACCTCCAGCATCGGAAACCCTAAGAGAATTCAAATTTTAGAGCCCAAATTTGAATCCTCTTGAGGCCTATAAATACTCCTCAAATCTCAGCTGAGATTACAACTTTTGAGAAGCATTTTGATTGAGAGAAAAGTCTTAGAAAGTCTTAGCAAGTCTTGTTTTCAATTTGCTAGAGAGTTCTCCTCCTTCTTTCTTATTGAAAATTTGTAAGAGGTTGAGCTGCTTGTAAAAGGTTGTAAGAGGGGTGTTTACCCTTCCATTTCAAGAGACTTGCTAGTGGAAGGTGGGAGCCTCATCGAAGAGGGGCCTCGCAAGTGGATGTAGGTCATTTGACCGAACCACTCTAAAATCAGCGTAATCTCTGGTTTGTATTTTATTATTGTCATTTACATTACTGCATACCTTCTTACTGCTTTAGTTTCTTATTACCCTTGCTACGCAACTTTAAGAATACGCTTTCAAGTTAAACTTTTCAAGTTCCGTTCTTATCGTACGAAAGATTTTTCTAAAACCGAAGTTTTAATCCGCTGCACTAATTCACCCCCCCCTCTTAGTGCCGCTCCGATCCTAACACCACCCACGTCTAGGTGAAGTCAGAGGGGGCCGGCAGAGCATCGCAGGCTCTAAGCACATACCCTTTACCATTTCTGGCAAAGGTCCAGAATATCCCACAGAGCGGGCAATAAGCGCATACCCTTTACCATTTCTGGCAAAGGTCCAGACAATCCCACATACCAGAGTACAAGAGGGCAGTTTTAACAATAGGTAGCATATATCGGAAGCACACGCGGAACAACAAAACGTGCATGTGCCTTTTCGAGACAATACGAAACAAAGAACAAATCTCTCACAAATGTATTCAGACTTGGAATGAAATGAAAACAAGAGTGTACAGGGATTCCAAGCAATCATATTTAGCTCAATTCCAATAAGAAGGTTAGACGAATTCAAATATCCAAGGGAATGGAACAGAATACGCGAAATCGACCAAAGCTCGATTTCGGACAGAATTCCAATGACACATCAAACAAATATTTCAGAATATCAATTATGCTCCAATACCCATACGAAAGCTATGGTCGACCCATATATCAATCTATATTCTGATGGAATAAATTTCATATGAAACGGTTCCCAACACGGAGTTACCATTGATTTGGTAACCCAAGGTCAAAAACACAATCACTGTTTTGCAGAATTTATAGGGTCGGATTCAACAGATAATAGGGTAGGCAATTGAATTCCAAAATTTTCAAACTATATGTCAAAAGAAAGATTTTCAAGTCTAGTTTCAAATAAAATCAGTTTGGTACAAATCAGAATTTTCAACAGGGAGTTATAGGCATTTTAGTATCGATAGGTCAGAAATCTTGAACCCTGTTTTACAGCGTCTATAGGCTCATTTGAAACAGATGTTTGGGTAAGTATTCGGTGTCCAAAATCTACAAAATCAGTGTCAAAAGGAAGATATAAGAGTCTAATTTCAAACAAAATAGTTCCTACCCGAATTCACATTTTGTACTAAAACTTATAGCGGAAACAGTGTATAGGGGTCAGTTTACCGAAAAAACTTCAGAATCCATGGTTCTATGTCCAAAGAGAGACATATCAGTTTCTAAATAGAAATCCTTCAATTTATTTTGAATCAACATAAAAACAGAGACTAAAAATTCTGTAGGATGGGGTTAGAACACTTGCCTTTGAGAATTTTGACCCGAAGTGAAAAGATTAAAGCAAGAACCCTAAAAACCCCAATTTTTTCTTCTTCTTCTTCTTCTTCTTCTTCTTCTTCTTCTTCTTTCTTTCTTTCTTTCCCTCATCACCCACGAGCTGCCTTCTCTGCTTCCTTAAGAACGAAGGCAGAGAGGCTTAAACGGTGGAATTTGTCATTTTGTGCGTTTTGCAGCTTAGTCCTTGTTTTTATCATATTCACGATTAGGTCCTTAGGGTTTACATATAGGTTCTCAGATTCTTTCTTTCTTTTTTTTTTTTTAACAGATCTCCCAAATCTTACAAATAAGTTACCTCTGATTCATACTCTATTTCTTTTGTCAATTTAAAATAAATGCTTACATTATCACCAGAAATTTATACGAAAATTCGAAAATGAGGGTTGTTACATTTGCTGCCTCAAAATAAGAAAGATTTCTTTCAAATGATTCATATGCTCCTCTTCGCTCTTGCTGTACACCAATATATCATCAAAGCAAACTACAACAAATATTCCAATGCATGATATAAGTATGTGATTCATAAATCTCATAAAAGTGCTAGGAGCATTAGATAACCCAAATGGCATAACCAACCATTCATATAAGCCTTATCTAGTTTTAAATGTTGTTTTCCACTCATCTCTGGGCCTCATTCTTACTTGGTGATAGCCACTCCTCAAATCAATTGTAGAGAAAATAGAAGCACCACATAATTGATCAAGTAAATCATCTAACCTTGGAATAAGAAAATGATAATCCACTATGATTTTGTTAATGGTGCGATTGTCAACGCACATTCTCCAAGAACTATCCTTCTTAGGCACCAACAAGGCGGGAACTGCACAAGGACTCATGTTTTCCCGAATTAACCCATTTTTTACCAATTCATCAACTTGCATTTGAAATTCTTCATGCTCCTTGGGATTCATTCTATGCGCTGCCTTATTAGGTAGAACAGCCCCCGAAATAAGATCAATGTGATGTTGAATGTCTCTCAAAGGTGGAAGGCCATGTGAAATCTCTTCCGGTATAACATCTTGAAATTCCTCTAGGATTGGTTGCATGATTTTCGGTGTCTCCTTATGTTATTCGTTCTCCTCTACTACCATTAGGGCCAAAACATGACCACCCTTGTCTAATTCACATTTGTATTCACCATAAGACATAAAAGCACTAACTTCCTTCTTTTGTATAGCCTTCTTTTGATCCATACCAAGAACTCTTTTCAAACTTCTGTTGCTTTTCAACTTTTAATGCTAGCTTGCTCACATCATTTAAAGACCAATATGACTGCAGTTGAACAACTTTAGCAATCTCATACTTCAGACCTCCTAAGAATCTTGCAATGGTTTGCTCTTTTGGTTTCACAAGCTCTCCTTTTAAAATTAGGTTATCGAATTCTGCAATGTACTCTTCCACACTAAGATCTTTTTGTTTAAATTCATGGATTTTGAGAAAGATCTCTTGCTGATAATTGTCAAGTAAATATTTTCTCTTCAACTCCCTTTTCATTTTTTCCCATGTCATGATCTTACTCTTTCCCTTATATTCTCTTTGTTTCTTCATATTTTCCTACCAAAAAGATGTATTCTGTCTAAGTTTTAGTGCCATAAGTTTGACCTTCTTTTGTTCTAGTGGTTCATGAAAATCGAAAATTCTTTCTACTATATTAAGCCAATCGATAAAGTCATCAACATTTATTTTACCTTCAAACTCTAGAATCTCTAATCTAGGATTATATTTATTCTGCCACTCGTCTTGGACTCTATTTCTTGTTCGACATCTTCTCGACTCCCTTGGGAGAGGAGGTGTATCTTCATTAGAAGTATATTTATGGACATCATCATTTTCATACTAGTTTTGTCTACTTTGAAGTTCTTCGAATATTTCATTCTTTTCTTGTAGACTATGCAGCAATCTTCGTAGCTGTAGCCTCAACAACTCGGCATCATCTTTATGGTTGCTACCTTCACCAACTATATCTTTTCCATTCCGCCTTGCCATGATCTCTTACTTTTAGCTTTGATACCGGGAAGGGTAAAATGCAAAATGGATTTCGAAAGGAAACCGATACAATAGTTTCTCAGATAGAAAATGTCACAGTAGATAAAGAACGAACTCTTGAAGAAAAGTCGTAGTATAGTTGTATTTGCTGGAATGAGTGTTTTGAATAGAAAAGGCACGAACTCACTATAAAACTTAAAGAAGATCGAAAAATAGTTCACCGCCAAGTTAAAATCACAAAGGGATACAGAAATTCACCACCCCAAGGATTATAAACGAGGATACAGAACAGAAATCAAAAGACTCACCACTCGAGGACGCATCCAAGAGATATAGAGTTTAAGGTGAATTTCTGTTATCAGTTTCTAAAGTTCTTTCTAAGTCCTAAACACCAAAATAAATACTAGTGCATGAAACAACCGTTCATGCATAGGGAATTTCAAAATTAAGTGTTTACAGCTTCTAACCAACTCATTTAATGCATTCCTTGGTCATGAAGACATGTTCACAGTTACTAACCAACTCCTTTAATGTATTCCTTTGTCATATTTGAGTGAGCTGAGTTCAAGATTATGAGGCATCATTGTTGGCTGAAAAAAATATCATATCATAATCAAGGTTCATATGATCAGCGGAAGAATATAAAACAAAATTCCCAAATTTCTCAATATGTGTTTGTCGTCATGCGTAGATTAGAGTGCAAAACCTATGAAATAGAAAACCACGTGCGAGATAGTTGTATTACACAGGGAGATCGTATATCTCTGAATCCCTACAAATCTATAAGAGTGGATGAAGGAGGTTAAGCATCCTCCTCTCTAGCGACGATCCACACAGCAAGGCTGCAACGATGCTCCTCAAATCTCCACGCTTGCTATATGAGGAAGAGAATAGGATGTGGCAACTAAGAAGCCCCAGCCAATGAGCCTTTAGATCTCTCCTATTTATAGAGGCCCCCCAATTAACCCTAATGGATCATGCCCTATTGGGTACTAGATCTCCATCCAATTACCTAAGCCTCTTAGATTATTGGGTCTCCAATCCTTTGGACATATTTGTCCTCAGTTACTATGTACATATAGTCCCTCATCCATCTAATATCCCAGAGATCATATAGCGGGCATGGTGTTGTTAGACCCATATGGTTTCTCCTCGAGTTTCACTCTAATCGGATTCTCCTAGAGAACTCTTTCTCTCTCAATCTGAATGACCTTGGCCAAGGATTTGTTTGAGCAAGAACACACGAGATATTCCTCTCATGATACCGAGAGCAGATGATCCTCTATCGACACTCAATAGCCCTCATAAGGTTGGCTGCCACTCTCAATAACCAGCTATACTATATTTGGAATTTCCAAACCTATAAGTATGGTATCAAAGAGTGGAGTACTTATACAGGACATCCTTGTTGTCTCAAGTCTAAGAACCAGATACACTATTGGGACTATGGAATCATTGTCTAACAATAAAATATCATCAACCATCCAGTATTCCGTGAGCATCTCAATCAGTGAACTCATTCTCTAATGAGCACCTGTACTGTATCCCTAGTGTCCTCACACGAGCAGCTATGAGACCAACTGCATCCGTCATATGGACGAGCATAAAGCATACCAGTATGTCTGGTTATCTCAATGTCCTCAAATAACCTATAACCGAGAGTATTTAGGATCTGTGTTTGAAGGTAAATCAGTCTTATTATCGTGATCTAATCATGATCCGATTCCCATTGCATAGATCTATGGACATTATAATTTATATGCATATATGTAATAAATAATATAAAGTGATAAAATATTAAAATATAAAAAGTAAAAAGAATGTGTGTCATGTCACATGTGTCATCACTTACGTGATTGGCTTGTAGGGCACCTATGACTAGCAGAGGTCACCCTACATCTGCTTGGTGGAGCTATTATTGGATTAGATGTATGCTATTTTGTTATTTCTATTATCAAAAATATTATTTTCATTTCATATTTGATAGTTAGTAGATATAAATTAGTTTTTGAGAATAATAGTTGTTAAATAATATTAAATAATAAGATCATCACTAGAGGAACACTGTATAATGGTTTGTTTATGCTAGACATATCATGAATGTAAGTAAGTCTAAGAAGAAACGAGATGAGGTAGATAATGCATGCCTACGATATTGTAGGCTAGGTCATATCCATGTGGGAAGGATGTTGAATCTCGAATTTTGATGATGAAACCAATTGATAGTGTTTATGATTTGATCTGCATTTTGAGTGACGCAGGAAGCTTCGATCAGGGAGAGACAATTAAAGTAGGAAGAATAATGTTGGGCCAAAGTAGAACATGTCAGAAGATTGGACGTCGAGCCGAAGGATCGGTCGACGTATCGACAAAAGGCTTCGAGCCATGGGTTTGGGCATCGGGTCAAGAAAAGTGAAAATTGCGCCAAAGAAATCAGAGTTGCAGAGGTCAACTGGCCGATTAGACAATAGACCGCAAGAGAGGACGATGCGCCAAAAAATCAGACGAAGGGTCGATGAACCGATGACATGCTGGACAACATGATTCAAGCTTTGTAATAAATGTCTAGATCGAAGTAGGTTTTAAATGTGCAAGATTAACGACGATAGCAAGGCATAAAGCAAAATGAAGTCCTAGAGTCAAGAACGAGACTTCGTTGGGAGTTCGAGAGTTGGTCAGAAGTTCTGTCGGAATTGGCCGAGAAGTCTAGGAGCTTGCCATAGAAGCTCGTCGGAACTCGCTAAGAAGATTATCGTGAAGTCCAGGAGCTTGCCGGGAGTCCGCTGGAATATTGCCGAGAAATCATCGGAAGTTCGTCGGAAGATCGCCAGAAGCTCGTTGGAAGAAACCTAGACTTACGGACTTATTTAACTTAATAAATGTCTTAAAATTCATAGTTAGCACATAATTTGGTTGGAATTGGACCAACTCAATTAGGGGCAATTGGGCCAAGTTTGGATTGTGTTGGACCAAGTGAAAAGGCTCAAACAATGACCCAACAAGTGGAATTGACATGGCACAGTCTCCGAGACTATGTCAGGTGGTGGTACCGCCTAGTGTTAGGCTATAGGCGATGGTACCGCCTGTACCTTAAAATTTTGGGGATTTAAATTTTGGCTCCAAGTTTTGAAGCCATTTGGGGTCTATAAATACCCTAGCTATTCCTACATGGAGTAGGAAGAAAAGTGAACAAAAACTCTGTATTTCTAGAGTTTAAAACCCTTGTAAAGTATAAGAGTCCCTCATCCTAAAGTTTAGAGACCATTCTAAGGAAGAGTGTGAGGGAACCTTCGTAAAAATGGGGGGTAAAGGTTCTCTCCTGAACCTGTCAAAAGGAGAATTGAGTTGTAAGGGTAGTTGATCTTTGCCCATTGAAGGAAGATTGTTAGTGGATGCCGATGGCCTCGACGGAAGAGAAATCGGCGGAGTGGATGTAGGTCACGATGACCGAACCACTATAAAACTCGGTTTGCATTTCCATTCTTGCAATTTATCTTTACTGTAAGCTGCCTTACATCCTTATTTCTTTCACCACGCTTCCATACTCTTTTAAGTTAATATCTTTACGAAACAGTTTTCGTCGAAATCGATTTTTATCATACGAAGATTTTTCAAACCAGTGATTTTATCCGCTGCACTAATTCACCCCCCTCCCCACTTGTCTTAGTGCCGACTCGTTCCTAATAGTTGGTATCAAAGCCACGTTATTTCTCATTTGGTTTAACACCCAAGAGAAATGACTCTTTTCGGATTTCAAGAGGGTTTTTCTATCTTTCGTCCTCCTATGTTCAATGAGATGGATTACACTTATTGGAAAACTCGGATGAGAGTTTTCTTGCTTTCGTTGAATCTTGATTTATGGAATATTATCGAAAATGTATTTCAAAAGTCTTCTCTTCCAATGAATGATTGGAATGATTTTGGAGAAGAAGACTTTCTCTTTAAATGCAAAAGCTATGAATGCTTTATTTTACGCTTTGGATAAAAATGAGTTTAATCGTATTTCGACTTGTGAAACGGCTTTTGAGATTTGGCACACTTTTGAAATCACACATGAAGGCACTAGTAGAGTTAAAGATTCTAAAATAAATATTTTGATGCGTGATTTTGAATTATTTTATATGAAGCCAAGTGAGACTATTGGAGACATGTACACTCGTTTTACGGATGTCATCAATAGTCTAAAAGCTCTTGGTAAAAGTTTTTTGAATCTTGAACTTGTGAATAAAGTTTTACGATCACTTTCTAAAAATTGGGATTCTAAAGTAACGACAATACAAGAATAAATGGACTTGAACTATTTTCCGATTGAAGAACTTATTTAGTCTTTGATGACTTATGAAATGACTTATGTAGCACTTGAACTTGAGAACAACCTTCCAAAGAACAGGAAGGATTTGACACTTAGAACAAATGAAGACCACTCAAGCGAAAGCTCAAGTGATGATGAACTCGAACTTCTCACTATAAAATTTAAAAGGTTCATTAAATAAGAATTAAAAAATAAAAATAAATTTAAAAAGAAGTTGCCAAAGAAGAAGAGAGCACTCAAGGTGGCTAAACGAACCGAGTTCATCCGAAGATGGAGAACAAACCGACAAAGGCGAGGTGACAAACTACGCCTTAACGACTTTTGACGACAAGGTAACCAAAACCTCTTTGCCATATTTCAAAATTACTTGATGCCTTTTTTATGAGTTATTTTTAAATTAGTTAGTAAATAAAAAATATACATCATGCATCTTTTTCTAGCTAATTTTGAAAATGATAATGATAATTACATATTTTATGAAAATACAACAAAATGTTAGATTTAAATCTAATGATTAATCCTATATATATATTTTTTTTAAAATAATATGTATCTAAATTAATGATTTCCGATTTTGATTGAAAATGCTTTATGAAATCATGTTTGACGACATCATGCTTAATGAGTTTATAGTTTAAAATTATACATGTTATACCTTGAAAACTTGAAACCATGTTTTGATGTCATGCCCAAAGTAGTGATGATTTGATGTCATGCTTAATAAGTTTATATTTCGAAATTATGCATGATGATTTTTGTGATTCATGGCTTATTGATCTTTGTCGCAAAGAAAGTTGCTTTTTTGGTTTTAAACAAGATGGAAGGTTTTCATATGAAAAACTTGAGCATATTTATATGAAATATAAAATAAAACACATAAAAAAAAAGTATGATCATTGGAATTAAAATGATAAATCAAATCTTTTGTTTAAAGAAACCATATGTTTAATGTGTCATATTTTTTGTCATGATGATGAAATTTATTTTTTTCGGTCTTAAACAATGATGCATCTTTTTACTTGGCATAAAAAAGACAAAGGCATGCTTGTATGAAACAAACAACTTAAAATGAAACATCTCTATCTTATTGATTTTTTGATAAAAGATTTATGAATTTATGTATATTATGCTTTTGTGAATCTCTTGGACTATGAATTTGAATGAGTTTTATCAAAATCATAATTTCTTGAGATTTATAACATGAAATCTTTTATGAATCAAGATCTCTCATTTGATCTCTCATGTTTCTCTTTGCCATTTACTAAAGAGGAAAATAATCCATTTCATGATCTTGATTTCTCGATATTTGATGCTTGAAATCTTTCTATGAATTTAGATCATTTTCTTTTTGTTTCTTTTTTGCTATTCACCAAAAAAAAAAAGGGGGAGACTTATCCTAATAAACTATGCTACTTGACATCTAGAGAATTTATGACTTGAGTTTTGTTATGCATTTCTTCCCTTCTTCGTTCTTGTTTACAATGACAAAAGGGAGAAAGAAAATCGCTAGCATCTCAAGAGATTGATAAATCAATTAATGTCATTTTGAATCTCTTATGATTTTGATGATTTGATGATTTGAATCTAAATAAGATTTTTCCATCGAATCATGAACCTTCTCTTAATTTCTTAACTTGAGATTTTTTTTTATGAATCAAGATTTCTTACTCTTTATTTTCATATGATTCTTACATTTTGTTTAAGAGAATTTTTTATACGAATTGTATCTTTCGGTATTCATTTCGGTATTCACATGATCTTATCTTTCATAATATAATTTTTATAATTCCTTGTATTCATGAAGTATATCTCAACACCAAAATTCTCTTGATATTCTTCATATAATAATATGAAATTATGCATGAAATACTCATGAATTTATGTTGATGCATGCAAATGTGAAGTTATGATCATGCATGGTAGGATATAATATAATTTAACATTTTGAGACCATCATGATTTGAATTATTTATGATTTGGAATGATGCATGTAATACTATGATTTGTTGCTAAAATGATGCATCATGAATGCTTATGTATCATGTATGATATGCCCATAGTGATGATTTATTTTTGGTATCATGCATAAAGTAAGGATGAAATATAAGATTTTGAAATTGTGTATATTTTAATTTGAAACTAAATGATGCACAAATATACTGAAATAAGATTGATACTTTACCTTTGTCATGATTATTATTATAAAGGAAAAAAAGAATTACAAAATTATTTTTTTCCCTTTTTTTGACAATGACAAACGGGGAGAAAGAACTAGCTTATATGTTCTAAAATGATGTAAAATTTATTAGCTTGCTTAATGAAAAACTTGCTATTTTACTAGCTTGCACATCCCAAGTAAAAGCAAAATTGCTAACTTTCAATTCTCAAAAGAGAAGAAAGAACTTGCTTTCTTGAACATCACCAGAAATTGCTAGCTTGCCTATCTTAAGTAGCAAATGTAAACTTTATAATCTTGCACATCTTTAAAATTAATGATGATTTGGTGATTAGGGATGTTGTAAAGTGATAAACAATTTGCTAGCTTATATGTTACAAAACTTGCATATCTCTAAAACTTGCTAGTTCCACTTCTCTTTTTTGTTGATGACAAAGGGGGAGAAGTTATGTTAATGATCATGCATGGAATGATATCTTGAAAATTTGATTATACATGATTTTATGATCACATGTTGCAAATATTTATGATGAAATATTGCTTTGACTTGAATTCAATTTGAATTTAAGGTTCTATCAATATGACATATTAATAGGGGGAGTTAAGGTTAACTCCATCATCAATTGGTTATCATCATCAAAAAAGGGGAGATTGTTGAATCTCATATTTTGATGATGAAACCAATTGATAGTGTTTATAATTTGATTTGCGTTTTGAGTGATACAAGAAACTTAGATCAAGGAGAGACAATTAAAGCAGGAAGAATCATGTTGAGCTGGAGTGGAAATGTCAGAAGATTGGATGTCGAGCCGGAGGATCCGTCGATGTATTGACAGAAGGCTTCGGGCCATGGGTTCGGGCATCGGACTAAGAAGAGTGAAAATTATGCCAAGGAAATCGGAGTTGTAGAGGTCAACTGGCCGATCGAGCAATAGGCCGCAAGAGAGGACGATGCGCCGAAGAATCAGACGAAGCGTCGATGAACCGATGACATACCGGACAACATGATTCAAGCTTTGTAATAATTATCTAGATCGAAGTAGGTTTTAAGTGTGTAGAATTAACTACGATAGCAAGGCATAAAGCAAAATGAAGTCCTAGAGTCAAGAACGAGACTTTGTTGAGAGTTTGAGAGTTCGTCGGAAGTCCGGACGTTCTGTCACAGACTTAGCTGGTTTTGCCTAAGTTGTGCGGCACCTATGTTTGTCCATCCACAAAGGTCAGCCTCCCCGAAACCTCTCATGGTCCCTTAGGATCTACAAAAGAGAAAACGGGTTAGAGAAAGCGCCTCACTCGGGATCCACAAGCAAACCTTTCAGGAAACACTTCATAGACAATGCAAATTACAAACATACTTTACAAGCTCTGAATGGTTGCACAATAAAGGGTCAAAATTGTTCACTACAGACCGAATATCTCTCACAAGTGTCCACATGACGCAACCTTTATTTACAAGCCTAAGAATGCCACCAAACCCAACTAAAATGGGGCTTTTAAGCCTTCGACCGTCCCTTTACATGCTGTGCAAAGTATGAACAAATCAAAAGACATGGACATATATAAGTATTACATCAAACATCCTATTTAGAATTTTGTCCGTGATATTCTCCCCCACTTATTCCTTCGACATCCTCGTCGAAGCCTTTATCGACAGTGCAACTCCTTGCCTTTGTTGAGTCTTCAATCTTTTGCTCCAGCTACAGTGCGCCTCTTGGCTCCCAGTTGCTCTCCGCTGCTATTTTTGAGCAGTCGAACCTTTGATCCGCTATGCTGCTTCAACTTGCTAATGACTCTGGCTCTAGTGTGGGGTTGGCTGAGTTATGTTGATCCCTGTTGGTTCCTGCGGATCCTCTAAATGAAGAAAAAAATTATCCTTACTATGCGCTAGTCTCTCAAATGCCTCATGCTGCTTGAACTAGGTGGATGCTTGTTGGAGCTTTAATGAGCATCGCCTCGCAAACTTTCAAAGTTTTTGGGTCTTTTCTCCATAAAATTTGTCAATCGACTCTTCTTTCACTTAGTTGTCACTTCCAAGTAGATTCGTGTCACTTCCACTTTCGATTAGCATTCTATTGGGAAATGAAGCGGATAATCTACTCTCAGTAGTACTGATCACCATTGGTGAGGATTTGACAACTATTGTCTTCCATTATCTTCGAAGGGTCTTTAAACCTGTGCAGAGCTCCTGTACTGGATAGATAAGAGAATTGGGGTACTCGATTTCGCCCATTCTCTTAAGAGTTGAGAAGGTAATGCTTACTTGAGTTCGCCCGCCTCCTCAAGGGTTGTACTCGATGCCATCGAGCTGGTTACTGACCTTCGCCTGCTCTTTGCTCACACTTCTGAAGCACTCGAAGTGTTTGCACTCCTTGCATTGAGTTAGCTAATGTGATTCACCTTCTCAATGCCATCGAACTTCTGGAATGCAGGAAGTTTTCACCCCAACTTGGAGTAAGTCTAATAGTTTTGATCGCCTTTGGGATTGTACCATCTTCTCCATCAACCCGGCCGCCTACTCCACCATGTACTGCCTGCTTCGTTCCTTGGTCGTGCACTCTTGCATAACTTGAAGTCCTTCACTTTCGCTATCTTGATGAGAAGCTCGTTGACACCGATCTTACAAAGTTCATTGGCCTCTGCCCTTTAGCCTTGTCTCGGTACTTAGAGTTTGCTTCTGCATGCTCCACCTCCTCGGCCCCTTTCATAACCAAGCACTCTCCCTCAATGAGAGCAAGGGATCAATGACTTTTACGGAAGTCCCACCTCTGCGATACCATGGCGTTGCTATTCCCATGGCCCTACTATTCCCATGGCCCTACTATCCGTTGCCTCGCATCTACATCCCTTTTCTCACGATCAGTAGATATGTCTCTGTGGCACTCCTCCGAGTCCACCTCTATTCTAACTGATGCTTGATTTTGGGTAGCTAAGTCCCTCTGGACTCGTCGTCGCTTCCTCACACCTTTCGACCCCTTGCTTCAACACCTCTGTGTTCTCTAAGCAGCTCCCTTTGGTCGATGGAAAGACAGACTACAAATCCCATGCATCGCCTCTGCCATCATGTTGTAGGGTTTGCACCGATTATGTTCTCCTTAGCTTCATTGGTAGCAACGTTCGCTTACTCGACCTTGTCCTCTGACTTGCCGGGCTCTCTTAAGCGAATATGGGCTCTGGAACAATCCAACTCTCCAACTGCTTCAATCATACCTCTACATGATCAAGTCCCTCCCATGGGACTCACTGATACTTATATTCAAACTTTTCCCTTGGTGGAACACAGCCCCCATATGTTGATGACAAAGGCTTTCATCCGATGCAAAATCCGATGAACGCATGGTAGACCCACCTTTGCGGTATCATAGTCTTCACTCCTTGAATCCATAGCCCTTCTTACCATCGTGTTGTTCACCGAAGTGGAGCTCCCAGTAGCTCCCAATCATACCTCCGTATGATATAGTCCCTCATGGGACAATGTCGTTTGTATCGCATTGCCACGAATTGTTCCACCACGATTCGCTGCACCATGTCACCTCCTGGTGACATCTCTATTACATTCTGATCCTTGTGGGATGAACTCGAATTGTGATCCCTCAATATGTGGCCTTTGCCAATATATCACAAGGTCTCTTCCACCTTCGATTTTGTTCGCTCCTTTGGCAATCGACCTTCATCCACCCACTCTTGGGTCACACCTAGATGAAGCATTGCTCTAGGATAGTCTGTCGCCTAGTAGCCCCCAAAGTCCACCGACTTCGTTGCAATTAGTGCACTATTGTCTGGATCCTGGGCCTTTGCCCCTACCAGCACAATCTCCGCTACACACTACTTCCTTCATGGCAACTTGAATGCCAACACTGTGGCATATTCTTCAAGAGTACCCGCCTCCGCGTCCTCTTGCCCCGTGCTAAGGCCTTCTGAACCCAACTTCGCCCTTATAAGTTGAGTCACCTTAGTTCATCTATCAAATGTTTCTCCGAGATAAGGTGCATGTGCCCAGAAGCTCCCTTCATCTTTGGCATCATGCAAGATGAGTCCGCTCCATCAGAATGAAGGACCCATAGAACAACATGATCCTGCTCTTGCCTCTGCAAGAGTTCATGTCCTTGACCTCTATCCAAGGAAAGCTCTATGCCTCCGCTCCATGTTCTATCTTCTATGCCAGCTCACTTCATGCGGCTTGGGTACTTTGTCAAGTTACACCCAAGTTGCTCTGCTCCTCGTTTTGCATTGAGTTGATGGTGGCCTTCACGCCCACCATTCCACAGGTCAGCCCTCCCTTGAGTCTGATCTCCATATCGACTCCAAGTATGCCCTTATTTGTGTTGCTTTGGATCGCTCCCCCACTTGATCTCGCAATGCATCCACCAATGCATTCTCTCAAGCAAGATCATGCGATGACTCCTCGTTGCTTGCTCGATCCATTGAGCTTCGTGGCGTTGTTGTTTTAGAGGTACTCCTTAACATATGCGGTCTGTTGCATATGATTCTCTCTCTAGAGAGCCGGGACTTATCACTCTTGGATATATATCCCGTTGGAGCAATATCTCTCTTCGTTTCCTTCTCTCTGAAAGTTTCGGAGACCACCATCCCCTTGGACTACTCCACCTTGCTGAACAAACTGTGCATTGTTCTGCCTCCTGCAAATGCACTTGTTAGATTGCGACTCCAAGTCAATACAACCCTTTGCTGCACCCCTCAAGGCCTAGCAACATGCTGAACTCACTGCACACTTCAGCCTCCTACGGACGCATCCTTCTCATACTGAAGAGAAAGTTTCAATGCTCCATGGCACCGAGTTTCGGTCGCCTTGGGATGGCTACGAACACTCCATCATTCGCATATAAGTCATTGCATGAGCACCGAATTCTATGAGTTAGCAATTCCCCACACCTCCGTGAGCTTTGCACAACGTTTACGGTCATTGAGCAACTCATTCCACCTTGCATGGTCTCATCCTTTACCAAGCGCCTCGCTTGCCTTGAGTACTATAAAGTATAGTTGTCTGTTAGGATCAAGAGCACTAAGAGGGGGGGGGGGGGTGAATTAGTGCAACGGAAAACTTTCGACGATTAAAACTGCATTCATACAATAAAAGTGATTTTGATAAGAAAGTCGATTCATAAATCACTTTAACTTATGATCAAGCGAGATGCAGTTAAAGCAAATATATAGACGCAGTTTGCAGTTTAAAATAGACAATAGAATGTAATAGCAAACTGGAATACGACGTTCGTACGATAAAAGCGATTTCGGTATGAAAGCCGATTCATAAATACTTAACTATGAAACACGTTCATAAATGAGCAGAAGGCAGTAAGCTACTGAGGAGGTTTGTAGTAATGATAAGATGCTCAAAGTAAATGCAAACCGAGATTTAGAGTGGTTCAGTCAATCTTGACCTACATCCACTTTTGGCTTCCTCCACCGACGAGGTCACCGACATCCACGAGAGGCCTTCCTTCAATAGGCGAAGGCCAACCACCCTTTTACAGTTTCACTCCTTTTGACGGGCTTAGGAGACAACCCTTACAGAATTTTCTCTCCTCTCTTGAAAGATCAAAACTTGGAAAAAGAGGGAGGAGAACTTCTAGCCTTTACAACACTTTTGAGCTCTAAAAATCACAGAGTAAGATTGGATTTTCGGTGCCCTTTCATGCAGGAAAGGGTGGGGTATATATAGGCCCCAAACTAGTTTGAATTTGGAGCTCAAAAATGTCTTTTCCCGGATTTTCGGGGCCCTGGCGGTACCACCTCCTGACTGGGGTGGTCCAACCGCTTGGCGGCTCAGAGACTGAGCCTCTGGGCGGTGCCACCGCCTGACAGGGACGGTTGCACCGCCCAGTCTCTCTCGGAGACTGAGCCCTAGCGGTGCCACCGCTTGACCTGGGCGGTTGCACCGCCCAGCTTTCTTGGGAGACCATCTCTTGGGTGGTGCCACCGCCGACTCTAGCGATGCCACCGCCTAGCAAGAATTCTGGTCCGAATGAGTTGATCAATTTGGCCCAATTTGGGTCTATCAAAGGCCTAATTGCCTCCAGATTAAGTTAATGGGATCACCTCCCATTCCTAACTTAATCTACATGCTAAATATGATATTTCTTAAGACATTTACTGCAACTTGCTCCGGTGCGTCAATCGCTTCTTCCGGCGAGCTTCCGGCGAACATCCGACGAACCTTCGGCGATGCTCCGGCGGACTTCCGGCCAACTCCTGGACTTACGACGATCCACTTGGCGAGTTCCAATAAGATTCTTTGGCAAGCTCTTGGACTTCTCGGATTTGTTCCCGTAGAACCTCCGACGACCGTCCGGACTTCCGTCGAACTCTCGAACTCCCAACGTGATCATAGTCTTGACTCCGGCGTAACTCCTGCTGCAAGTCTTTCTTCCATCATAGTTAATCCTACAAATGTAAAATAAAACTTCGATCGAAACAATTAATCCTAAGCAATTAACCAAGTTGTCTAGCATGTCATTGGTCCCTCGATGCTTCGTCCGATTATTCGGCGCATCGTCCTCTCCTGCGGCCTATTGCCCAATCGGTCAGTTGACTCTGCAACTCCGATATCCTTGGCACAATACCCGCTCTTCTTGGCCCGATGCCCAAGTCCACGGCCCGAAACCTTCTGTCGATACGTCAACAGATCCACCGGCCTGACGTCCAATCTTCTGACATGTTCCTCCGGCACAACATGATTTTTCCTGCTTTAATTGTCTCATCCTGATCGAAGCATCATACGTCACTCAAAACGCAGATTAAAATATAAACACAATTATCAATTTGTTTCATCATCAAAATACGAGATTCAACAATCTCCCCCTTTTTGATGATGACAACTAATTGATGACGGAGTTAAACTTAACTCCTAGAGTTTAAACAAACTCCCCCTATCAATATGCCATATTGATAGAACCTTGAATTCAAACTGAATTCAAGTCATTGCAATATTCATCATTAATACTTGCAACACGTTATCATGAACTTATGCATAAACTTTTGCATAACATCATCTTTCTCCCCCTTTTTCATCAACAAAAAGGAGAAGTCCAACTTTAATGTGTTTGGAATATAAGTTTAACTTATTGCATGAAAAACATAGTATCAAATTTTATCATCATGCAATCTAGCAATTAAAGATGTGCAAGTTTAGCATATTTGCTTTTCATGAGATAGCAATTATTTGCTTCTCTTTAGACTACAAGCTAGCAATTTTTACGATATACAAGTTTTACTAAATACAAGCTAGCAAAGATTTCGAAAGCTAATGCAAGATAGCTTTCTTATGTAAGCTCATGATTCTTGCTTCCTTTGCAATGTTTGAGCTCGCAATTTTGCTTTCGTTGCAAAGTGCAAGTTTAGCATGTTTAGCATCTTGAGATAGGCAAGATAGAACATTTTTGCATTTTCTTAAGATTTCAAGATAGCAAGCTCCACATCTTGCAAGCTAGCAATGCTACAACATTTTAGAACATGCAAGCTAGCAATTTAGAGATGTTCAAGAAAGCAACTCTTGCCTCTTGAAATATGCAAGTTTGCTAGATGTGCACGTTAGCATGTTTTGCTTCTTCTTGAGATTTCAAACTAGCAATTATCGGTAGTGTTCAAGATAGCAATTTCTTCTCTTTTGAGAAGTGTAATTTTTTCTTTCGTCTTGAATTGTGCAAGCTAGCTAGTTTGCCTCTTTTCATGATGTCCACACTAGAAATTCTTGCTCCCCCTTTGTCATGGTCAAAAAGAAGGGAAGACCATTATATCAATTTTCAGATTATAACAAAGGTAAGTATCAATCTTATTTGTGCATCATTATATATTCAAATTAAAACATACATAATTTCAAAAACCTTATTTTTCATGCACGATACCGAAAAATAAATCAATCATCATTAATGAGCATATCATACATGATACTCAAACATTAAAATTTTTAAGAATTTATCAACATGTTGATCATGATACCAAACATTCATCATTTAAAGCATTCATGATACACATCATATGCAATACATCATGTACATCATTGTCATAAGTATTGCATGCATCATTTCAAATTCATGAATATTTCATCATTGCATGCATCATACCAAATCATAAAATATAAAATCATCATTAATGCATGATTCCAAATCATCATTTTTTTCACATCATGATGGTACCAATTTTGTCAAATTACATCCTACCATGCATGATCGAAACTTCTTATTTGTATACATCAAAACAAATTAATGAATATTTCATGTATTCATATCATCACATAAGAAATATCAAGAAGAATTATTAGGTGATGAGATGTATTTCATTCATTCAAAGAATTTTACATAACAAAATTCAAGTCATAAGCCTTAAAAGATGTCATGAGAGAACATATAAACAATCTTGATTTATAAAATGAATACTCAAGTTATAATTTCGAAAAATCAAGAGAAATCGTGATTCATTTTAACAAATCTCCTCTTAAATAAATAACATAAAGATTTTTTAGGAGATCATGAAAAAGATAGAATTCATTCAATCTTGTAAGAGAACAAGATATTAATTCATGCATATAAAATCTTGATTTAAGCATAAGAAATCTCAATTTATAAATTTTAAAAAATCAAGATAAAGCTCATTTAAATCATCAAATCAAGATCAATAGATTTTCAAAAATGAATTGTTAGGATCAAGAAAATCCGAAAATAAAATTTAACACTTTCATGCATTCGGACATGGTTTTGCTATAGATTTTCAAACACAATTATGAAGATAAAACATGCTTATGATCATGAAAATTTTTGTATCCAAAACACATAGTTTCCAACATGTTATTAAGGCATGTAATAGTGTAAAATTCTCATTATAGCAATTATATCTTACCATGCATGATCAAAATTTCTCCTCGTTTTATCATATTTAACATGATTAAAGCATTGAACAGGATTATATTTAAAATGTTTCTCATGTCATAAGTATGAATCAAGCATTTGTGAAATCCGAAATCATCCTCAAAGTCACATTCAATAAATTCATACATGACAAGCATAGATTTATTGAAAAGTCGATAAGATAGAGGATCGCATTTCATTTTTATAAATTTCTATTCATGTGATTTGCTTCTTATAAGCATGCCTTTACCTTTAATAAAACAAGTGTCAACATTTAAGATGGAAAGGTAAATTTTATAAAACAAATCATCAAGCATGATTCCATGATAACATCATTTTAATATCTTGATATTCATCATCAAGTATGATTTCAAAAAGTATGTTCAAGAGAAATCATTAAGGCCAAATGCATGATACACTCATTTATTTTCAAAATATTCATCATGTTTATTTTCATGAGATTCATAAGATTGGTAAAATAAATTCATTAATTTTTCTTTTTAAAAAATCAATAAAATCGGAAAAATAAATTTTTCAAGAAGAAACCTTTCCACTTTTTAGTTGTTTTAATTCATATGATTTATTTCATACATGCATGTTCTTTTCTTTTATGCCAAATAAAAACATGCATCAGCGTTTAGGATCGAAAAATGAATTTCGTCATAAAAACCATGGCATAACTTTTAAAATCTCATGCATAAAATCGTCAATCATAGTATCAAAAACATCATTATGCATTACTTCAAATCAAAAATGATTTCATTTAATCAAAATCGAGAAATTAGTTAATCAAACATGATACCATTCAACAATATTAATCAAACATGATACACATTATTACTTCTTAACCACATATAGCATGATTTCATAAGGTATTTTTAATCATTTTGTTTATCATAAACATGTAATTTTCATGATTATTTTTAAAATTACTAGAATGATAAGCATGATTCCTAATTTTTGCATTTTCATTATAAAACATGTAATTTTCAAGAAAATTAATTCTAAACAAAAAAAAGGAAAATGCATTATGAAAAATATCAAGTAATTTCAAAATAAATTAAGGGGGTTTCGATTACCTCATCATTAAATGTGGTTAAGGCATAGTTTGCCACCTCGTCTTCGGAGGAGCTCGATTCATCCCACTTTGTGTTCTTCTTCTTGCGTTCAAAGTAAGTAGTTCCATTTTTTTTGTTCTTAAATTTTTGTTTATTTAATTTTTTAAATTTCATTTGTAGTTCTTGTTCACCATCACTTGAGCTTATGCTCGAGTGGTCTACAAATCTTCTATGTCCCAAATCCTTCCTGTTTTTGGAAGGTTGTTTTGTTCATCATGTTCATCATTTGCATTGCGCACCATTTCATATGTCATAAATGAGCCGATAAGTTCTTCAAGTAAAAAAATATTTAAATTTTTTATCTCTTGTATTACGGTTATTTTAGGATCCCACTTTTTTGGAAGGGATCTTAAGATCTTGCTTACGAGATCAAAATTTGAAAAAGATTTACCAAGAACTCTTAGATTATTGACGACATCCGTGAAACGGGTGTACATGTCGCTTATAGTCTCGCTTGGTTACATTCGGAAAAGCTCAAAATCATGCAATAAAATGTTAACTTTCGAGTCTTTAACTCTACTAGTTCCCTCGTGCATGATTTAAAGTGTTCGCCAAATATCAAAAGCCGTTTCGCACGTAGAAATCCGATTGAACTCATTTTTGTCCAAAGCACAAAATAAGGCATTCATAACCTTTATGTTTAAAGAAAAATACTTCTCCAAATCCGACCATTCGTTCATCGGTTTAGAGGGAAGCTGAAAACCATTTTCAACAATATTTCATAAATCCAAATTCATAGAAATCAAGAAAACTCTCATTCGAGTTTTCCAATAAGTTTAGTCCAATCCGTTAAACAACGGTGGACGAACAACCGATAAGCCCTCTTGAAAGCCATGAAGAGTCATTTCTCTCAGGTGTAAATCCAAAATGAGAAATACCGGGCTCCGATACCAATTGTTAGGATCAAGAGCACTAAGAGGGGGTGGGGGGTGAATTAGTGCAGCGGAAAACTTTCGACGATTAAAACTGCATTCATACGATAAAAACGATTTTGGTAAGAAAACCGATTCGTAAATCACTTTAACTGGTGATCAAGCGAGATGCAGTTAAAGCAAATATATAGACGCAGTTTACAGTTTAAAATAGACAACAGAATATAATAGCAAACTGGAATACGATGTTCGTACGATAAAAGTGATTTCGGTATGAAAGTCGATTCGTAAATACTTAACTATGAAACATGTTCGTAAATGAGCAGAAGGTAGTAGGCTACTGAGGAGGTTTGCAGTAAAGATAAGATGCTCAAAGTAAATACAAACCGAGATTTAGAGTGGTTCGGTCAATCTTGACCTACATCCACTTTTGGCTTCCTCCACTAACGAGATCACCGACGTCCACTAGAGGCCTTCCTTCAATAGGCAAAGGCCAACCACCCTTTTACAGTTTCACTCCTTTTGACGGGCTTAGGAGACAACCCTTACAAACTTTTCTCTCCTCTCTTGAAAGATCAAAACTTGGAAAAATAGGGAGGGGAACTTCTAGCCTTTACAATATTTTTGATCTCTAAAATTCACATAGTAAGATTGGATTTTTGGTGCCCTTTCATGCAAGAAAGGGTGGGGTATATATAGGCCCCAAACTAGTTTGAATTTGGAGCTCAAAAATGACTTTTCCCGGATTTCTGGGGTCCTGGCGATACCACCTTCTGATTGGGGCGATACAACCGCTTGGCAGCTTGGAGACAGAGCCTCTAGGCGGTGCCACCGCCTGACAGGGGCGGTTGCACCGCCCAGTCTCGCTCGGAGACTGAGCCTAGGTGGTTGCACCGCCCAGCTTTCCTGGGAGACCATCTCCTGGGCGGTGCCACCACCTAGTAGGAATTCTGGTCCGAATGGGTTGATCCATTTGGCCCAATTTGGGTCTATCAAGGGCCCAATTGCCCCCAGATTAAGTTAATGAGATCACCTCCCATTCCTAACTTAATCTACATGCTAACTACGATATTTCTTAAGACATTTACTGCAACTTGCTCCGGTGCGTCAATCGCTTCTTTCGGCGAGCTTCCGGCGAACATCCAACGAACCTTCGACGATGCTCCGGCGAACTTCTAGCCAACTCCTGGACTTGCGATGATCCACTTGGCGAGTTCCGATAAGCTTCTTTGGCAAGCTCCTGGACTTCTTGGATTTGTTCCCGTAGAACCTCCGACGACCGTCCGGACTTCCGTCGAATTCTCGAACTCCCAATGTGATCATAGTCTTGACTCCAGTGCAACTCCTGCTGCATGTCTTTCTTCCATCGTAGTTAATCCTGCACATGTAAAATAAAACTTCGATCGAGACAATTAATCCTAAGCAATTAACCAAGTTGTCTGGCATGTCATTGGTCCCTCGACGCTTCGTCCGATTATTCGGCGCATCGTCCTCTCCTATGGCTTATTGCCCAATTGGTTAGTTGACTCCACAACTCCGATATCCTTGGCACAATACCTACTCTTCTTGGCCCGATGCCCGAGTCCACGGCCCGAAGCCTTCTGTCGATACGTCGACCGATCCACCGGCCCGATGTCCAATCTTCTAACATGTTCCTCCGGCACAACATGATTTTTCCTGCTTTAATTGTCTCATCCTGATTAATGCATCCTGCATCACTCAAAACGTAGATTAAAACTTAAACATATTTGTCAATTGGTTTCATCATCAAAATATGAGATTCAACATTGTCAACGTCGAGCCGTAGCTCGAACTCAATCATCCCAACCTTTGTGTGCAACATATTCTTCCAAACTTGCTTATTCTCGTGGTGCCTTTTGCGCGAAGGGTTAGCCATTCCTCTGAATGCCAATCTCATATGTCTGCTCCTCCGAGCGACTCTTTTTCCCTACATCTCCGTGCATATTTTTCCCCAAACGATCGCGCGTGTGCTGACTGCCCTCGATGTAGCCCCACTAGGTCCCCCACATTTGCATGCCTAGTGTTTCTATGAGTGCTTGTCCTGCTATGATACCATCTATCACGGACTTAGCTGGTTTTGCCTAATTCGTGCAGCACCTATGCGTGTCTATCCACAAAGGTCAGCCTCCCTGAAACCTCCCATGGTCCCTTAGGACCTACAAAAGATAAAATGGGTTAGAGAAAGTGCCTCACTCGGGATCCACAAGCAAACATTTCAAGAAACACTTCATAGACAATGCAAATTACAAACAGACTTTACAAGCTCTGAATGGTTGCACATCAAAGGGTCAAAATGATCCACTACAAACCGAATATCTCTCACAAGTGTCCACATGATACAACCTTTATTTACAAGCCTAAGAATGCCACCAAACCCAACTAAAATGGGGCTTTTAAGCCTTCGACCATCCCTCTACATGTTGTGCAAAGCATGAATAAACCAAAAGACACGAACATACATAAGTATTACATCAAACATCCTGTTTAGAATTTTGTCCGTGATAGTTCATCGGAAGTTCTGTCGGAATTGACCGAGAAGTCTATTAGCTTGCCAAAGAAGCTCGTCGAAACTCACCAAGAAGATCGTTGTGAAGTCTAGGAGCTTGCTGGGAGTCCACTAGAACATTGCCGAGAGATCATCGAAAGTTCACCGGAAGATCGTCGGAGGCTTATCGGAAGAAACCTAGGCTTACGGACTTATTTAGCTTAGTAAATGTCTTAAATTCATAGTTAGCACATAATTGAGTTGGAATTGGACCAACTCAATTAGGGACTAATTGGGCCAAGTTAGAGCTGTGTTGGGACAAGTGAAAAGGCCCAAACAATGACCTAATAGTTGGAACCGACGTGGCATAGTCTCCGAGACTATGTCAGGCGATGGTACCGCCCAGACTCAGTCTTTGAGACTGTTAGGCGGTGGTACCACTAGTCTGGGTGGTCCTACCACCCAGTGTCAGGCTGTAGACGGTGGTACTGCCCAATGCAGGCGGTGGTACCGCACGTACCCTAAAATTTCAGAGATTTGAATTTTGGCTCCAAGTTTTGAAGTCATTTGAGGTCTATAAATACCCCAGCTATTCCTGTATGGAGTTAGAAGAAAAGTGAACAAAAACTTTGTGTTTCTAAAGTTCAAAACCCTTGTAAAGTATAAGAGTTCCTCAACCTAAAGTTTAGAGACCATTCTAAGGGAGAGTGTAAGGGAACCTTTGTAAAAAAGGGTTGTAAAGGTTCTCTCCTGAACCTGTCAAAAGGAGAATCGAGTTTTAAGGGTAGTTGATCTTTGCCCATTGAAAGAATATCGTTAGTGGATGCCGGTGGCCTCGATGGAAGAGGAATCAACGAAGTGGATGTAGGTCACAACGGCCAAACCACTATAAAACTCTGTTTGCATTTCCATTCTTGTAATTTATCTTTACTGCAAGCTGCCTTACATCCTTATTGCTTTCACTATGCTTCCATAATCTTTCAAGTTAATATCTTTATGAAATGGTTTTCGTCGAAATCAGTTTTTATCATACGAAGATTTTTCGAACCGGTGATTTTATCCGCTGCACTAATTCACCCCCCAACCCCCCTCTTAGTGGCGACTCGTTCCTAACAAAGGATTCAAAAGTTGCTAAATGATGGATACTTAGATCTATTCGACTATGAGTCATATGCAACTTGTGAGCCTTGCCTTCGTATAAAGATGACAAACTTTCCATTTAGTGGAACTAGAGAAAGAGCCACTGAGTTATTGGAACTCATATATAGTGATGTATGTGGTCTCATGTCAACTCATGCCATAATTGATTACTCCTACTTCATTACTTTTACTTATGATTTCTCAAGGTATGAACATGTGTACTTGATGAAGTACAAGTCCGAGACATTTGAGAAATTCAAAGAGTATAAGATCGAAGTGGAGAATTAGATTGGAAAGATTATCAAGACTCTTAGATCAGATCAAGGATGTGGGTACTTGAGTACAGAGTTCACTCAGTTCCTCAAGGACCATAGGATTCTGTCCTAGAAGGACTAATGATCATTTACTGGTATATGGAGGAAGTAACCTTAGGGTTGAGGGCTACACAAACTTGAGCTTCTAGCCTGATGTCGATAATAGCAAGTCTAATTTGGGGTATGTGTTCACCTTGAATGGAGGAACAGTATACTGGAAGAGTTCTAAGTAAGATATTACTGTTGACTAGGCCATATAGGCGGAGTATATTGCTACGACAAAGGTAGTAAAGGAGGGAGTCTATATGAAGAAGTTCATCATAGATCTAGGAGTCATGTTGGGTAACGAGGAGCATATTCTCTTATATTGTAACAACAATGGGGCGATTGCTCAAATGAGGGAACTCGAGTCTTATCAAAAGTGTTCTTAGGAGGTTTCAACTTGTTAGAGAGATTATAGCCCGAGAAGATATAGTAGAGGAAAGAGTTACATTCGAAGTAACATCGTAGATCCACTAACAAAGTCGTTGTTTTGGATTATGCATCATAAGGGTCTAATGGGGATCAGACATATAGGTGATTGATTTTATGTCATGTGGGAGATTGCTAGTCATTAGTGCCCTGCAAGCCAATCACATGAATGATAGCACGTGTGACATGACACACAGTCTTTTTAATTATTATTATTATGATAATTTTTCACTTTATTTTGTTTGTTGCATAAATATATTATGATGTCCATGAATGTGTGCAATGAGAATTGGATCATGAAGAGATGATGATAATGAGATCGATTCACTTTTAAACACAGACCCTAAATAATCCTAGTCATACATTACTCGAGAGGGACATTGAGATAATTGGACAGACTAGTGTACTATATACCCGTCCATATTATGGAGGTGGCTAATCTTATAGCTACTCGTGTGGGGACACTAAGGATATAGTGTAGGTGCTTATTGGAGAATGAGCTCACTGATTGATATACTCACGGAATACTGGATGGTTGATGATACCTTACTATTATACAACAATTCCATAGTCCCAGTAGTGTATTTGGTCCAGAGACTTGAGATACCACAGATGTCTTGTATGAGTAGTCCACTCTTTGATACCAGACTTATAGGTTTGGAAGTTTCAGAACTAGTATAACCAGTCATTGGGAGTGGCAATAAACCTCATGAGGGCTATTAAGTGTCAATATCCACTCTTGGTATCATGAGAGGAATATCTTGTGTGTTCTTGCTTAGACAAATTCTTGGCCAAGGTCACTCGAATTGAGAAGGGAAGAGTTCTCCGGGAGAATTTGATTAGAGCAAGACTCGATTAGAAAGCGTATATGCTTGACAACACCATGCATGGTATGCGATATCTAGGATATTAGATGAATGAGAGACTATAGGTACATGGTAACTAAGGATAGATAGGTCCGATAGATTGAATTCCCCTATATCATTTGGGGATTGCAGCGTAGTGGCCTGGTACATCCGCGGTCGATGAGTCGAGTGAATTATTATGGAGATAATAATTCACAAAACCAGAAGGAGTTCTGATAGGTATAACTCACGGCTAACTTGATATTGGGTCTAGAGGGTCACATACAAATAGTAGGCGTTGCGACGAGTAGAGGTTCGAATATGAGATATCCGTCGGAGCCCCTATCTTATTGGATATCCAATAAGTCCCTGAATTATTAGATCTCATGGATGAGATTCAATAAGAGCTAATATGATATTAAGACCCACTAGTCTAAGAGACTTGGGTAATTGGATGGAGATACAATACCCATTAGGACAGGATCCATAGAGTTAAGTTAACCAGGGGCCTGTATAAATAGGAGGAAACTAAAGGCTCATAGGCTAGGGCTTCCTGGTTGCCACCTCCTATTTTCCTTGCCCCTTCTCCTCATCAGATAGTAGACATGGAGATTCGAAGAGCGTCGTCGCAGCCCTGCTTTGTGGATCACCGCTAGAGAGGACGCTTGACCTCCTTCATTCCCTTCTATAGATCTATAAGGATTCAGGGATATACGATCTCTCTAGGTAAAATACATCTATCTTACACGTGGATTTAAGTTTCGTAGGTTCTTGCGCACCAATCTTCGCATGATGACAAATACATTTATGAAAATTTTAGGGTTTTATCATATGTTCTTCCGCTGCACATATGATATCGCCCCTAGATTTCCCAACAAACATGGGACAACATACATCACTATGTATGAGTGCCAACAACTCAGTGGCTCTCTCTCCAATTCTACTAAATAGAGAGTTGGTTATCTTTCCACGAAAGCAAGGCTCGCAAATTGCATATGACTCATAGTAGAATGCCACAAGTATGCAATGTTCACCTCATCTCGTTTTCTCTTAGACTCACTTACATTCACGATATGTATAGTAGTGTCTAGCATAAACAAATAATTATGCAGTGTTCCTTTGGTGATGATCTTATTATCTAATATTATTGAACAACCATTGTCCTTGTGAATCGTGAAATATGTGAGCCTTGAGTGACTCGACCAACTCAACCTACTATCACGTACTTAGCTGGTTTTGCCTAAGTCGTGCGGCATCCTTGCGTGTCCATCTACAAAGGTCAGCCTTCCCGAAATCTCTTTTGGTCCCTTAGGACCTACAAAAGAGAAAATGGGTTAGGTAAAGCGTCTCACTCGGGATCTACAAGCGATCATTTCAGTAAACACTTCATAGCCAATGCAAATTATAAATAGACTTTACAAGCTTTGAACGGTCAAATAACAAAGGGTTTAAAATGGTCTACTATACGTCGAAATCCCTAGAAGTGCCCACATGATACAACCTTTATTTGCAAGCCTAGGACGACCACCAAAACCAAAGAAAACGAGGCTGCTAAGCCTACTGTCAGCCCTTTATATGCTATGCAAAGCATAAACAAAATCGAAAGACATGGACATATATAAGCATTACATCGAACACCCTATTTACAATTTTTTCCTTGATACTACATTGGGAATCGGTCCCTACCTATAACGATAGAAGGCCACGTGGGTCAATATAATTGCCTCACGTTTACTGACTTAACATTATAGAGAGAGGGGATTTTTTATTTTATCTCCTAATATGATATGTCACACATATACATATTTAATATATATCTACATCACATGCAAAAAAAAAAAATATATATATATATATATATATATATATATATATATATATATAGTAGGTGTACAAGTAATTCACACTAGATGATCATGAACCATACTCTAATGTGATCAAGCCCGAGCTAGTGGGCCTAATCACTTACATCAAAATCTATGTGTGCAGCGACGCATCTCCATGCCCTATGATCGTCTATCTCGTCCTCATCGGTTTCGTCGGTATCTTGGCGTATCTCCATATGTCACGATCGTCCGTCTCAGTCTCGTGGGTCCTACTATCGCCTTAATACTCCCGTTGTGTCTCCTCATATAATTACAACTTAATCATAGGCACATAGACCCGACAATACATGAGAAATAAATTGGAGGCTCGCAGGCCCCAATAATAATAATAATCATATCACACGTACACACTCATCACACATATTCATCATCATCATGTAGGACTACTAGATAATAATAATAATATTAATTAATTAAAATTTTTAATTAACTAATATTTTCTAAAATTTGGGATATGTAGGGAATTTTCTAAATTATGAAGAGCATTTTGATAATTTGGAAAAAAAGGATGGAACTTGGAATTTCTAAAATTCTAAGGGGTAAAACTATCCTTTTGCCCAAAAACCCTACTGCCTTGCATTTGCTGCGTTGCGATCGTCGACACCTTGCCGACAGCAACCACTACAAGGGGCTGGGGCGCTGCCCGCAGGTGCAACACCCGTAGGCGCTACCGCTGCCCCGGCAGGCAGGCGCCCCTGAAGGCACAACTACCCCTGCGGGTAGTTCTACCAACGAGCGCAGCGTTCGTAGGCGGCGCTACCCCCGCGGGCGCCACTTGTTGAATCTCGAATTTTGATAATGAAATCAATTGGTGAATTAATAATCTAATCTATGTGTTGAGATAAGTGATGCAGGACTAATTATTATATTGAAAATGCAAACAATTAAAAAAAGAATTGAATGTTGGGCCAAAGTCAAAGATCAGGCATCGGGCCGAAAAAAATCGGGGATACGCCCAATGTTCGGATGATGCATTGGAAGCTCGTCGGGAGTTCGTCGAAAGCTCGTCGGAAGATCACCGGAATATCGCCAGGAGTTCAGATGAATAATTGATGTGCTGGACAACTAGGAGTGCTTGCATTATAATTGTTTAGCCTTTATTATTGTAGTTAGGGTTTCAATTTGAGTTAGTTTTAGGAGAAATCCTACTAACACAATTAGTGGCCAACTAGACCATTGGAGATATGTACACCCATTTTACAGTTGTCATCAATAGTCTAAAAGCACTTGGTAAAAGTTTTTCTAATTTTGAACCTGTTAACAAGATATTAAAATCCCTTCCAAAAAGTTGAGATCCTAAAGTAATGAATATACAAGAAGCAAAGGACCTAAATAACTTTTTGCTTGAAAAACTTATCAGGTCATTGATGACCTATGAAATGATGTGTATAGCATATGATGAACTTGAGAGCAACCTTCCAAAGAACAAGAAGGATATGACACTTAGAACCAAAGAAGGTCACTTGGGTAAAACTCAAGTGACGATGATGATGGTGATGACTTGGTACTTCTTACAAGAAGGTTTAAAAAATTCTTAAAAAGGAACAAAACAAAACAAGACACTAAGAGCAAAAGTGAACTAAAAAAGGACCAATAATTTGCTATTTGCTATGAATGCAAGAAGCCGAGGCACTTCAAAAATGAATGTCCCTAAGTGAAAAAGAACTACCAAAGAAAAAAAAGGCACTCAAAGTAACTTGGGACGATTCGAGTGCATTTAAAGATGAGGAGTTAATCAACAAAGATAAAGTTACAAATTACACTCTAATGGCGCTCAATGACGAGGTAAGTGACTCAATTGAGTCTCATTTATCTTATGATGATTTACTTATTGCTTTTAATGATATATATGATGAATATAAGCTAGTTGGTAAAAAAAATAGGTTGTTAAAAAGGCAGTATACTTCTCTATTTAGTGAATTTGATAGATTAAAAAATGAGCATGATACTTACACTAAGTATGAAGAGATATATTCACTTAAGAAAGAAAATATTTTACTGCAAGAAATATTAAAAAAATTTAAAATAGATAATAAATCTCTAAATATGATTCTTGCTAATAACGATCATATTCATATAAAGAAAGGAATTGGCTTTATGAGTAATACTCAACAATAGCCAACTATCTTCTATAAAGGATCTACATTACATGTCTCACCTAGAGATAAATGTAATTTTTATGACAAATATGGACATTATGCCTATAGATGTTCTCTTAGAAAGTGTAGTTTACGTAAATCAATTTGGGTTCCTAAAGTAACCTTAAATAACTTAACACCAATAGTTAAAATAAGTAGATCTATTAATGAGGGACCTAAAGTAAAATGGGTATCTAAAAGAAAACACCATTTCTTATAGATATGTTTATAATCAAAAGCTAAGAGCAAGAGATGGTACCTTGATAGTGGATGCTCAGGACACATGACCGGAGATCCAACACACTTCTCTAAACTCACTAACTAAGACGAAGGGTACGTCATATTTGGAGACAACAACAAAGGGAAAATTATTGTTAAAGGAACCATAGGTAATAAGTCAAACCTTTTAATTGAAGATGTGTTATTAGTAGATGGTTTAAAACATAATCTACTAAGATTAGTCAATTGTGTGATAAAGGATATATCTCAAAATTTGAATTTAATACTTGTATAATTGAAATACCATACAAAAATAGATCTATGATTGTCTTAAAAATTAATAATGTGCATACTATTAATATTAATGATTTTTATGATGAAACATGTTTTTCAACTTTAGACAATGATGCATGGCCTTGGCATAGGAAATTAGGTCATGCTAGCATAAAACTAATCTCTCAAATTTCAACTAGAGAACTTGTAAAAGGAATACTTAGCATCAAGTTTGTCAAAGATAAAGTGTGTGATGCATGTCAATTAGAAAAATAAATAAAAAATAATTTTATATCAAATAATTAAATAAGCACCTCTAGACCACTATAATTGATCTATATAGATTTATTTGGACTAATTGATACGATAAGCTTAGGAGGTAGTAAATATGTCTTTATAATTGTTGATGATTATAGTAGATACACTTGGATATACTTCTTGGTACACAAAAGTGATTGCTTTAAATATTTTTTAAAATTTTATATACTTATTCAAAATGAAAAGGGCTTTATAATTTCGTCTATTCGTAGTAATCACGGTGGTGAGTTTCAAAACCGTGATTTTTAAATTTTTTGTGAGTCAAATGGGTATAACTATAATTTCTCTATTCCAAAAAATCCACAACAAAATAGAGTAGTTGAAAGAAAAAATATGAGCTTACAAGAAATGATAAGAACCATGTTAAACGAACATATTCTACCTAAATATTTTTGGGTCGAATTTGTTAACACGACATGCTATATTATGAACAGGGTTCTCGTAAGACCATTACTTTTCAAAACTCCCTATGAATTGTGGAATAACAAAAGACCAAATATTTCATATTTTAAAATTTTTTATTATAAATATTTTATTTTAAATAAAAAAGATGCCTTAGGAAATTTTGATGTAAAATCCGATGAAGGTATTTTTCTTGGTTATTTTTCTATGTCTAAAGTTTTTCATGTCTTTAATAAAAGAACTTTGGTTATAGAGAAATCTATTCATTTTATTTTTAATGAGCTTCCCGAATTTAAGAAAAATAATTTTTATGATGAATTTAATTTTGGTACTTTAAATTTTAATGAAAACTCTCATCTTCCAAGCAACTTGGATGTATCTTCTTCCAAAAAATCCTTACCTAAGGATTGGAAGTATGTAGATGCTCAACCCAAGGAGCTAATCATTAGAGATACATCAAAGGGTGTTCAAACTTGCTCTTCATTTTGTTAGGATCAAGTCGGTACTAAAGGGGGGGTGGGGGGTGAATTAGTATAGAGGATAAAATTACGTCAGTTCAAAAATGCTTTCGTTCGATTAAAACCCATTTCGGAAATATGTTAACTTGAAACACGTTCATAAGAGTGTGCAGCTAGAGTAATGAGGAAGTATGGCAGTTTGCAATAAATGTAAATAGCAAAGCAGAAATGCAAACTAGATTTTATAGTGGTTCGATCGTCGTGACCTATATCCACTCCCGATTCCTCTTCCGTCGAAGCCACCGGCATCCACTAATGATCTTCTTTCAACGAGCGAAGATCAACGACTCTTTTACACCCCTCTTCTCCTTTTCACAGGTTTAGGAGACAACTTTTTACAACCCTCTTTTACAAGATATCCCTCACACACCTCCCTTAGAACTCTCTCTAAGTTTTAGGAGGAGGGCACTCAACTTTCTAATAGGGTTTACAACTTTAGAATCACAGAGTTTTGCTTAACATTCTTGCTATTCCATGTAGGAATAGCTGGGGTATTTATAGACCCCAATTAGCTTCAAAAATGAAGCTAAAAAAGGTTACATCCCAGGTTTCCTAGGTCTTGGCGGTACCACCGCCTGTGCTGGGAAGTACCACTGTCTGCAGCACTAACACTAGGTGGTACCACTGTCCAGTCTAGCGGTACCATTGCCTAGAAGATTGTGTCTAGACAGTACCACTGCCTGATAGTCTCTCAGAGACTGTGTTTGGGCGGTACCATCGCTTGACACAATCTCGGAGACTGTGCTATGATGGTTCTACTTGTTGGGTCACTATTTGGGCCTTTTCACTTGGCCCAACACAACCCAAACTTGGGCTCAAGTAGTCCCTAATTGAGTTAGCTCAATTGGCCCCTAATTAAGTTGGCTCAATTCCAACCCAATTATACGCTAACTATGAATTTTAAAGCATACACTAAGCTAAAGAAGTCTGGTAAGTCTAAGTTTCTTCCGACGAACTTCCGACGTTCTCTTAGTAATTTTCCAATGAACTCCTGGCAAGATCTTGGACTTCACGATGATCTTCTTGGCAAGTTACGACAAGCTTCTTTGGAAAGCTCCTCGACTTCTCGGTCAATTCTGGCAGAACTTCTGATGAACATCTGGACTTCCGATGAACTCTCGAACTCCCAACGAAATCTCGTTCTTGACTCCGGGACTTCATTTTACTTTGTCTTGATTGCTATTGTAGTTAATCCTGCACACTTAAAACCTACTTCGATCTAGACAATTATTACAAAGCTTGAATCAAATGTTGTCCGGCATGTCATTAGTTCATCAACGCTTCGTTTGATTTTTCGACGCATCGTCCTCTCTTGCTGCCTATTGCCCAATCGGCCAATTGACCTCCGCAACTCCGATTTCCTTAGCGCAATTTATGTTCTTCTTGGCTCGATGCCCGAACCCATGGCTCGAAGCCTTCTGTCGATACATCGATCGATCCTCCAGCTCGACGTCCAATCTTCTGACATGTTCTACTCCGGCCCAACATGATTCTTCCTGCTTTTAATTGTCTTTCCTTGATCGAAGCTTCCTACATCACTCAAAACGCAGATCAAATTATAAACACGATCGATTGGTTTCATCATCAAAATCCAAGATTCAACAATCTCCCCCTTTTTTATGATGACAACCAATAGATGACGAAGTTAACCTTAACTCCCCCTATCAATATGGCATATGTGAGATGAACCTTGAATTCAAAATGAATTCAAGTCAAGACAATTTAATCATCATAAAATCATGCATAATCAAAATTTCAATACATCATTCCATGCATAATCATTATCATAACTTCTTCCCCTTTGTCATCAACAAAAAGGAGAAGTGCATCTAATAAGTTTTAGATATATGAAAACTTAGCAATTTAGCAAATTTTTTATGACTTTAGAACATGCAAGTTAGTGAATTCTTTCTTCTCTTTTGAGAAATGCAAGCTAGGAATTTTTTGCTTCCTTTGCAATGTTCGAGCTAGCAATTTTTAAGCTAGCAAATCTTTCTCTTTTGAGATGTGCACACTAGCAATTCTTTCTCCCCCTTTGTCATTGGCATGTAAAATCTTCGATCATCAAAATCATTTTTATAGTCTAAGAGATTCATACAAATAGATTCATCAATCTCTTTTTGAAAACTCAATAAGATAGGGATCGAGAAGTTTTCAAGAAAAATAATTTTTTTTTATTTTTTACAAGCATGCCTTTGTCATTTATGCCAAATCAAAATATACATCATATTTAAAATCGAAAAAGCAACTTTCAATACAGCAAAGATCGATAAGCCATAAATTACAAGAATCATCATGCATAATTTCAAAATATAAACTCATTAAGCATGATCATTATGCATTATTCCTTTGGGCATGAAACTAAAACATGATTTCAAATTTTCAAGGTATAACATGCACAATTTCAAACTATGAACTCATTAAGCATGATATCAAACCTCTTAACATTTTCATTAAAACATCAAGCATGGTTTCATTGAACATAAGGCATCTTCAATCAAAATTGAAAAGCAATACGGAAATCAACATAATATCATTATTTCTTCTTTAAAACATACATAGGATTAATCATTAGATTTAAATCTAACATTTTATTCCTTTATCATAAAACATAAAATTTTCATTATATATATCTATATATATATATATATATATATATATATATATATATATATAACACTAATCATGAAAAGAATTAAGTAATTTCATGGTAAGGAAAAAGAGATTCGATTGAGTTGCTTACCTTGTTGATGAAAGTCGTCAAAGCACAGTTCGCCACCTTGCCCTTGTTGGTTTGCTCCTCGTCTTCGGATGTACTCGATTCTTTGGCAACTTTTTCTTTTTGAGTTTATTTTTATTCTTAGTTTCATGTTTTATAAATTTTATAAATTTACTTGTGAAGAGTTCTATGTCATCATCACTTGAGCTTTTGCTCGAATGGTCTTGTATTGTTCGAGTGTCAAATCCTTCCTGTTTTTTAGAAGATTATTTTCATGTTCATCACATTCATCATGTTCATCATGTGTCTTGCACATTATTTCATATATCATCAATGAACCAATAAGTTCTTCCAAAGAAAAATTATTTAAGTTCTTTGCCTCTTGTACTGTAATTACTTTCGAATCCCAACTCTCAGGAAGGGATCTTAATATCTTGTTAACAAGTTCAAGATTCAAAAAACTTTTACCAAAAGTGTTTAGACTATTGACAACATCTGTAAAATGGGTGTACATGTCTCCAATAGTCTCGCTTGGTTTTATACGAAATAATTCAAAATCATGCATCAAAATATTTATTTTAGAGTCTTTAACTCTACTAGTGACTTCGTGTGTGATTTGGAGTGTGTGCCAAATGTCAAAAATCATTTCGCAAGTAGAAACCCGATTGAATTCATTTTTGTCTAAGGCACAAAATAAGCATTCATAGCTCTAGCATTTAAAGAAAAAATTTTCTTCTCCAAATCATTTCATTCGTTCATTGCAGTAGAAGACTTTTGAAAATCGCTTTCAATAATATTCCATAAATTTAAATCCATAGAAAGCAAGAAAACTCTCATTCGAATTTTTCAATAAGTATAGTCTGTCCTATTGAACATGGGAAGACGAACGATAGAAAAGCCCTCTTGAAAGCCGAAAAGATTTATTTCTCTTGGATGTTAAACCAAATAAGAAAGAATGTGGCTCTGATAGCAACTGTTAGGATCGAGTCAACACTAAGAGGGGGGGGTAAATTAGTGTAACGGATAAAATTACATCGGTTCAAAAATTCTTTCATTCAATTAAAACTGATTTCAAAAAGATGTTAACTTGAAACACGTTCATAAGAGTGTGCAGCTGGAGTAATGAGGAAGTATGGCAGTTTGAAATAAATGTAAATAGCAAAGCATAAATGCAAACCATATTTTATAGTGGTTCATCATCGTGACCTACATGCACTCCTGATTCCTCTTCCGTCGAGGCCACTGGCATCCACTAATGATCTTCTTTCAATGGGCGAAGATCAACTACTCTTTTACACCCCTCTTCTCCTTTTCACAAGTTTATGAGATAACCTTTTATAATCCTCTTTTACAAGGTATCCCTCACACACCTCCCTTAGAACTCTCTCTAAGCTTTAGGAGGAGGGAACTCAACTTTCTAATAGGGTTTACAACTTTAGAATCATAGAGTTTTGCTCAACTTTCTTGCTATTCCATGCAGGAATAGCTAGGGTATTTATAGACCCCAATTGGCTTCAAAAATGGAGCCAAAAGGTCTCATCCTAGGTTTCCCGAGTCCTGGCGGTACCATCGCCTATACTGGGCGGTACCACTGCCTAGAAGACTGTGTCTGGGTAGTACCACCGCCTGACAGTCTCTTGGAGACTGTGTTTGGGCGGTACCACCGCTTGACATAGTCTCAAATACTGTGCCACGACGGTTCCACCTGTTGGGTCACTGTTTGAGCCTTTTCACTTGGCCTAACACAACCCAAACTTGGGCCCAATTGGCCCTTAATTGTGTTGGCCCAATTTTAACCCAATTATGTGCTAATTATGAATTTTAAGGCATACATTAAGCTAAATAAGTCTGGTAAGTCTAGGTTTCTTCCGACGAGCTTCCGGCGAACTTCCAACGATCTCTCAACAATATTCCAGTGGACTCCTGGCAAGCTCTTGGACTTCACGACGATCTTCTTGGCGAGTTCCGATGAGCTTCTTTGGCAAGCTCCTGGACTTCTCGGTCAATTCCGACAGAACTTCCGATGAACGTCCGGACTTCCGACGAACTCTCGAACTCCCAACGAATTCTCATTCTTGACTTCGAGACTTAATTTTGCTTTATGTCTTGATCGTTATCATAGTTAATCCTGCACACTTAAAACCTACTTCGATCTAGACAATTATTACAAAGCTTTAATCAAATGTTATTCGGCATGTCATTGGTTCATCGACGCTTCGTCCGATTCTTTGACGCATCGTCCTCTCTTGCGGCCTATTGCCCAATCGGCCAATTGACCTCCGCAGCTCTGATTTTCTTAGTACAATTTTCGCTCTTCTTGGCCCGATACCTGAACCTATGGCCCGAAGCCTTTTGCCGTTATGTCAACCGATCCTTCGGCTCGATGTCTAATCTTCTGAGATGTTCTACTCCGGCCCAACATGATTCTTCCTACTTTTAATTGTCTTTCCTTGATCGAAGCTTCCTGCGTCACTCAAAACGCAGATCAAATCATAAACACTATTAATTGATTTCATCATCAAAATCCGAGATTCAACATATTTAATAATTTTTGTACTAATGTAGCCTTCTTATCTTAAATTGAACCAAAATGCATTGACGAAGCTTTAAAAGATGATTCATGGATTATTGCAATGTAAGAGGAATTAAATCAATTTAAGAGAAATGAGGTGTGGAAGCTTGTTCCTGGACCTAGTGACCATTTAGTAATTTGTACCAAATGGATCTTTAGAAACAAGTTAGATGAACTTGGTATCATGGTTAGAAACAAGGATAGATTAGTGGCCAAAGGTTTCAACCAAGAAGAATGTATCGATTATGAAAAAACCTTCACTCATGTGGCTAGACTTTAAGTCATAAGGATTCTCCTTGCTTATGCTAGTTGTAATAATTTTAAGTTATTTCAAATGGATGTTAAAAGTACTTTTCTTAATGGATTTATTTCCGAAGAAGTTTATATTGAACAACTACTCAGATTTGAGAATATTATTTTTTCGAATCATATTTTTAAGTTGTCTAAAGCTCTCTATGGTTTGAAACAAGCCTCAAAGAGTTAGTACGAGAGACTTAGTTCCTTTTTAATTAAGAATATTTTTTTTGAAAGACAAGGTTGATACCACATTGTTTATTAAACATTTTGAAAATGATTTTCTTATAGTTCAAATTTATGTTGATGATATCATTTTCAGTTCTTCAAATGAGTCTTTATGTGAGTTTTTTGCCAAGAGTATGAGCTAAGAGTTTGAAATGAGTTTAATGGGTGAATTAACTTTCTTCTTATGATTATAAATTAAGCAACTAAGTGATAAAATTTTTATTAGTTAAACTAAATATGCTTATAATCTATTAAAACGGTTCAATATGGATAGTTCTAAGGCTATTAACACACCAATGAGTACTTCCACAAAGTTAGATATGGACCATGATGGAGAAAATTTTTATTAAAAGATTTAGAGAGGTATGATAGATAGTTTACTATATCTTATCATAACTAGACCGGACAATATATTTAGTGTTGGACTTTATGTTAGATTTCAATCTAATCCCAAGCAATCTCACTTTAAAGTTGTTAAAATAAATTTTAGATATCTAAAAGGAACTCTTAATCTAGGATTATGGTATTCAAAATTAGAAAACTTTGAATTAATTACTTATATAGATGTAGATTTTGTTGGATGTAGAGTAAATAGAAAAAGCACATCAGGTGCACTTGTCTCTTGGTCTTATTGAATCTCGTATTTTGATGATGAAACCAATTGATAATTATGTTTATATTTTAATCTGCGTTTTGAGTGACGCAGGATGCTTCGATCGGGATAAGACAATTAAAGCAGGAAAAATCATGTTGTGCCGGAGGAATATCAGAAGATTGGACGTCGGGCCGGTCGATCGGTCGACGTATCGACAGAAGGCTTCGGGTCGTGGACTCAGGCATCGGGCCAAGAAGAGCGGGTATTGTGCCAAGGATATCGGAGTTGCAGAGTCAACTGGCCGATTGGGCAATAGGCCGTAGGAGAGGACGATGCGCCGAATAATCGGACGAAGCGTCGAGGGACCAATGACATGCCGAACAACTTGGTTAATTGCTTAGGATTAATTGTCTCGATCGAAGTTTTATTTTACATGTGCAGGATTAACTATGATAGAAGTACGACATGTAGCAGGAGTTGCACTAGAGTCAAGACTATGATCACGTTGGGAGTTCGAGAGTTCGACGGAAGTCCAGACAGTCGTCGGAGGTTCTACGGGAACAAATACGAGAAGTCCAGGAGCTTGCCAAAGAAGCTCGTCGGAACTTGCCAAGTGGATCGTCGCAAGTCCAAGCGTTTGCCGGAAGTCCGCCGGAGCATCATCGAAGGTTCGTCGGATGTTCGCTGGAAGTTCACCGGAAGCTCGCCGGAAGAAGCGATTGACGCACCGGAGCAAGTTGCAGTAAATGTCTTAAGAAATATCGTAGTTAGTATGTAGATTAAGTTAAGAATGGGAGGTGATCTCATTCCTAGCAATTGGGCCCTTGATAGACCCAAATTGGGCCGAATGGATCAACCCATTCGGACCAGAATTCCTAGCAAGCGGTGGCACCGCCCAGGAGATGGTCTCCCAGGAAAGCTGGGCGGTGGCACCGCCTGGGCTCAGTCTCTGAGCGAGACTGGGCTGTGCAACCGCCCCTGTCAGGCGGTGGCACCGCCAGAGCTCGGTCTCCAAGCTCTGTCAGGCGGTTGTACCGCCCCAGTCTGGCGGTAGTACCGCCAGGACCTCGGATATCTAGGAGGTGACATTTTTTAGCTCCAAATTCAAATCAGTTTGGGGCCTATATATACCTCACCCTTTCCTGCATGAAAGGGCACCGAAAGCTTAATCTTACTCTATGATTTTAGAGCTCAAAAGTGTTGTAAAGGCTAGAAGTTCTCCTCCCTCTTTTCTTCCAAGTTTTGATCTTTCAAGAGAGGAGAGAAAATTCTGTAAGGGTTGTCTCCTAAGCCCGTCAAAAGGAGTGAAACTATAAAAGGGTGGTTGGCCTTCGCCTATTGAAGGAAGGCCTCTAGTGGACATCGGTGACCTCATCGGAGGAGGAAGCCAAAAGTGGATGTAGGTCATATTTGACTGAACCACTCTAAAATCTGGTTTGCATTTCCTTTGTGCTATTTATCTTAACTACAAACTGCCTTACTTACTTTACTTCAAATACGTTTTCATAAGCTTTCAAAGTTATTATTTGCACGAAATAATTTTTACGTCGAAATCGGATTTCAATGTACAAACACAGTTTCAATCGTTGAAAGTTTTTCGCTGCACTAATTCACCCTCCTCCTCTTAGTGCTCTTGATCCTAACAGGTCTTCCAAGAAATAAAACTCGGTTGTATTATCTACAACCGAAGCTGAGTATATAGCAGCAGGCACATGTTATACACAAGTTATATGGATGAAAAATACTTTAAAAGATTATAGAATTTACTTGAAAAATATTTCTATAAAATACGATAATACTAGTGTAATATGCTTAATAAAAAATCTCATTCGATAATTTAGAACAAAGCATATTGATATTAGGCATCATTTTATTAGAGATCATATTAATAATCAAGATATATATTTGAAATTTATTGATACAAAACATCATTTAGCTGATTTTTTACAAAATCATTGAATGAGGAATAATTTGATTTTATTAGAAGAGAATTAAGTATGTTAAATCTTCCTAATGCATGAATTCTTCTTATTCATTATTTAAGAATTCTCAATTTTTCATAATTTGAGTTTTTCCTTTTAAATGGAGGTCGGTTCTATCACTCCTTTCTATTTGCAAAAGTAGTACTTTGATTCATGGACTTTTGGATTCATGACTTAATCTCTCTTTCGTTCATGTGATGATTATAATATTTGCACCATTGAATGTTTGTACCATGCGATGTTTGTTCATCTCAAAGAAGAAGCACAACCACTCACTTGCTAGCATCCCAAAAGAAAAGCAAAAATGCTAGAAAAATATAAAGTCTTGCATGCACAAGAGGCTAGCATGCACAATCTATAAAGCAAATTGTACCGGCTTGAATGTTTAAATACGAGTGATTGTTGCAATTAGGTGTAAATAGTGCACCAACGGTGGCACTACTGGACTGATGATAGCACCGCTAGAAAGCATTGCTTACTAATAGCATATAAGATTTTCCTAACTATTTGAGTAAATCTCTCTACTCTGATAAGATTTCCTTAACTGTATGAGGAAATCTCTCCACTCTATTAAAGGAAATCCTCCCTCTTAATTTGTATAAATAGGGGGATAATAGCTTCAATATAAAACAGCTTCTTCAGTAATTATTTTTGTCTTCTATTCTTTCCAACATGGTATCAGAGCAAGTGAGACGAGCGAGACTCTACGGCCATCGAAGCCTACCATTCACTACATCCCTTGCCTTTGTAGAGCAGAGAAGGGGGGAACTCTTTCTCGTCGGACTCGCTTCCCTGTCGAACTCCCCTCTCCGTCTGCTGTACGGTTGTCCGCTGTACGGAGCATGACGCCTTCGCTGTTACCCCAACAGCTACCATGACCACACCCGGCGTCGCCATCAAGTGCGGCCACAATAACGAGGGCCTGTTTTGGTGCGGCCGGCTGCTCGCCCTCGGTAGTGGATCCCTCTCCAACCCCTCTGCCCGCTCTTTCCCTCTTCTCCTCCATGCGGCCTTCTTCTTCACTAGCACCGCCTGCACCGACCCTAGGCTCAGGTTGTCCACCGTCGTAGCATCGTCTTCATCAAGCTGTTATCTGCATCAATCGCAGCCCACTGTCTCGCTGTCAATTGTCGATCCTCAGCTCTTGCTAAGAGTTAATCGCTGTAGATTTCTTTACCAAATCGTTGTAGATTCCTTCTGCTGTAGCTTCCTCCTCTACTGCAACTACCTCCTTTGCTGCAGCTTTCTCCTCTACTATAACATCGTTGTAGCTACCTCCTCTACTGCAACTCTACTATAGCTACCTCCTATGCTACACCTCTACTGCAGCTACCTCCTCTATTGCAGCTACCTCCTCTGTTGTAGCATCACTGCAGCTTTCTCCTCTGCTGCAGCTTTCACAGCAACCGTAGCTGTCGCCGTCGTAGCCGCAACAGCAGCAGCGATCTGTTCTTGCCCTACTCACGAAGCATCTCGCTTGTAAAATGTTTGCTTTGCATCGATCCAAGATTGGCATCCTTGATAGGAGCACCATCTTACGGGGGTATGATAGTAGATAAGATTTCCCTAACTATATGAGTAAATCTCTCTACTCTGATAAGATTTTCCTAACTATATGATAAAATCTCTCTACTCTGTTGAGGAAAATCCTTCATCTTAATCTGTATAAATAGGGGGAGAATAGCTTCAATGTAAAATAACTTCTTCAATAATTCTTCTTGTCTTCTATTCTTTCCAACACTTACAAGCGGTAGCATCGCCTATAACCCTCCACTGTAAAAGCCCTAGTTAGGGTCGACAGTAGAACCACCCCCAACCTTCTCTACACCCCTCTAAACTGCTTTTCACCCCTCATTCCTCTTGCTCTACCTCTTGAAACTCAAGAAAAGCTCTCTCTTTTGCAAAGCTAAGGATTAATCTCAACCCCTTCGTGATCATAAGAAGATTAACTACAAGTTTCTCATGGCACATAGACGATCCTCAAGGGAGAAAGGAAAGAAGAGATTAGATGAAACCTTTGACTCCACATTATTTGACTCATATGATCATGCCCTAAAATTCTCAAGTTTTGAGTCTAGAAATGTATATAAGGGAAAATATGTAGATCTAGAAGAGTTGGGTGGTTTGGAAACAATTCAATGGTTTGCTAACTTAGATGTTTTTCTAATTCTTTAAATTAGTGAACCTATCTATCCTAGACTTGTTCGATTGTTTTATAATAACTTACATGTAGATAAATTTCAAAGGGTATCCATATATCTTTTGAGGCATCATATACCTATTATGGATAGCACAATTTGTAATCTTATAGGAATTCCTGAAAAAAAAAGTTGTTACTTTAGATGACAATGAGATATTGAATCGCTTGAGGTTACATATTCTAAGGTGTTAGGCACTATCTTTGAAAATCCTAATCTGTCTATTTTTCCAAAAAGTTACGAACACATGCTACCATTCAATACAAAACTACTTTATCACATCATGATTAGTATTCTACTTCCCAAACAATACCATCATGATGAAGTTAGTCAAATGGAATTGGGTATAATGTATTAGATTATGAAAGGACATGATAACTATTTTGAATATTTGATATGTCAAAACATGATTGAGTTGTCAACGAAAGACACGATGCTTCTATATGGTTGCTTAATTACTCGACTGATACATACATATGGTATAGTCATTCGACCATATGAAGAAACTATGAAACTGGATAAATTCAACATTATTACTAGAAACCTATTGAGAAGATTAAGATGCATAGTAATGAACCATGTTTGGACTAGATTACCTAGGAGAACTGATCCTCCCCCACCTGAGCCAAAACCAGAAACACCTATATATATACATATGAGAAGTCAATCTCATCTTATTAGTCCCTTTGAGGTAACATCTCCGATAGCTCCAGCACCCTCCTCATCCACTAATTCCATAGCAACTCGACTAGATCGAATTGAGCTTTATCATTATCAAAATTTTAACTGAGATACAACACATTCATGCTCAGTTTGATACTCTATTTAGACATTTCGGATTACCACCACCTAAGTAGCTTATATATTTCTTTTTTTTTGCTGATAACAAAGGGGGAGAAGTCAATAGCTTTTTTGATGTGTTCCTTGCACACTTCAATGTTATAATGTACTTTGTAATGTTTTGGCACTTCTTGCTTTTTTTTATGTACTCTTTGATATTATGAGGTACTTCCTGATGATATTATGTTGATACAAATAAAGTGTAAAATGATAAATGTTTTAGTATCATGTATGTTATGCCCAAAGTGATGATGATCCATTTTTTATATCATGCATGAAATAATGATGAATTATAATGTTTTAAAATTATGCATGTTACATTTTGATAATTTGAAACTATAATGATGCATAATGTATGGAATTTTGATATGATATATTGCAAGATCACTATGATCAAAATTATTTCACTTGAATTCAAATGTTATAATTCCTTTTGAATTTAAGTTTGTCTTATCTCAATATGACATATAGATAGGGGGAGTTAAGATTAACTCCGTCATCAATTGGTTGTCATCATCAAAAAGGGCGAGATTGTTGAATCTCAAATTTTGATGATGAAATCAATTGGTGAATTAATGATCTAATCCATATGTTGAGATAAGTGATATAGGACTAATTACGATTATGAAAATGTAAACAATTAAAGAAAGAATCGAATATTAGGTCGAAGTCAAAGATTGAGCATCAGGCTGAAAGAATCGAGGATATACCGAAGGTTCGAACGATGCATTGGAAGCTCAATGGGAGTTTGCTGCGAGTTCGCCGAAAGCTCGTCAGAAGATCGCCGGGAGTTCGGATGAACAATTGATGTGCCAGACAACTAGGATTGCGTGCATTATAATTGTTTAGCCTTAATTATCATAGTTAGGGTTTCAATTTGAGTTAGTTTTAGGAGAAATCCTACTAACTCAATTAGAAACCAACTGGGCCCTAATTAGAACTGAATTGGGCCTATTGTTTGGCCTATTTAGTGATTCTTAGCTAGCCCAAGTGGTGGCACCACCTGAGGCTCGACCTCCCAAGAAGTTTGGCTAGTGGTACTGCCCAGACTAGGTAGTGGTACCGTCGGTAGTTCATAATACCAGGTGATGGTACTGTATTGTCAAGCGATGGTATTGCTAGAGCCCAGTCTCCAAGACTCTGTCAAGCAATCGTATCGCCTAGACCAAGTGGTGGTACTGTCCAATGTTAGTCTACAAGCGGTGGTACCACCATATAATGGTGGTGGTATCGCCAATACCTCAAAAACTAGGGATGAGATACTTTTTGGCTTTATTTTTGAAGTCATTGGGGGCTATAAATACCCCACTCTTTCCTACATGAAAGAGCATAAAAGTGTGGACTAAATTCTTGGGATTTTGGGTTGAAAAGTGTTGAAAAAGTGCTAAGTGTCCTCTTTCTCCTCCTTTAGCTTTATGATCATTCTAAGAGAGGTGTGAGGCTTGTAAAGTTTGTCTCCTAAACTTATGAAAATAAGAAAGAGTTGTAAGAGGGTAGTTGGTCTTCGCCCATTGAAGGAAGACTGTTAGTGGATGTTGGTGGCCTCAATAGAGGAAGAATCGGGAGTGGACGTAGGTTACGACGACTGAATCACTATAAATCTGGTTTGCACTTTCTTTCTTTGTTTCGTTGCTATTACATTCTGAGTTAATTGCTTAGTTCACTTACTCTAAGTCAATCACACTTTCATTATCATTTTCATCGAATGAAGATTTTCTAAAATCGATGTTTTTAATGAAAATACTAATTCACCCACCCCCCCCACCCCCCCCCCCCCCCTCTTAATGTCGATTTTGGTCCTAACACCGCTACCTAGAGGCGCTGCCCCTGTGGCCCGCAGGTTACCGGCTGCTTGCCACAACCAACTAGCCGTTGGCTATTGCAAATCACTAAGGCTGCAAGCAGCCTTTGGCCATTCTGGGAGCATAGCAAGGGCAACAATAGTTGTTTCCCTTTCTTGCCTTTTGCGTCAAAAATTTTGATGATAAAATTCTTCCTAAAATATAATATAAGCAGTTCAAAACCAATCTTTCGCATGAATAACCTGGCTCTGATACCATTGTAGAGAAATCTATGGGCGACTTCATATGTGTAGTGGAAGAACATAAAATAAAACTCTAATATTTCCCAAAAATGTGTTCATCATCGTGCGAAGATTGGTGTGCAAGAACTCATAAAACTTAAATCCATGTGTGAGATAGATGTATTTTACTTAGGGAGATCGTATATCCTTGAATCCCTATAGACTTGTATGAGAGGATGAAGAAGGTCAAGCGTCCTCCTCTCTAGTAGTGATTCACACAGCAGGACTGCGACGATACTCCTCAAATCTCCACACCTACTATTTAAGGAGGAGAAGGGGAAATGAGAATAGGAGGTGGCAACCAGAAAGCCTCAGCCTATTGTCACGGACAAACTTCTAAACATGATGTTTGATGTAATGCTTATGTATGTCCGTGTCTTTTGGTATGTTCATACTTTGCATACCATGTAGAGGGACGGCCGAAGGCTTAATAGTTCCATTTTAGTTAGGTTTGGTGGCTGCTTTAGGATTGTAAATAAAGGTTGTGTTATGTGGACACTTGTAAGAGATTTTCGATCTGTAGTGAACTATTTTGACCCTTTGTTGTGCAACTGTTCAGAGCTTGTAAAGTCTGTTTGTAATTTGCATTGTCTATGAAGTGTTTTCAGATATGTTTGCTTATGGATCCCGAGTGAGATGTTTTCTCTAACCCGTTTTCTCTTTTGTGGGTCCTAAGGGACCATGGGAGGCTTCGGAGAGGTTGACCTTTATGGACGGACACGGAAGGGTGCCGTACGACTTAGGCAAAACCAGCTAAGTCCGTGACAAATGGTATCAAAGCGGGACAAGCACTTATAGAAACACTTGGAATGCAAACGTGGGGGACCTAGTGGGGCTGCGTTGAGGGCAGTCAACACACTGCGACCGTTTGGGGGAAAACGGGCATGGAGATGTAGGGAAAAGGAGTCGCTCGGAGGAGCAAGCATCTAAGATTGGCATTCAGAGGAATGGCCAACCCTTCGCACAAGAGGCACCATGAGAATAAGCAAGCTTGGAAGAATGCGAAGCGCACAAAGGTTGGGATGGCTGAGTTTGAGCTACGGCTCAACGTTGACAACTATACTTGATGGAACTCAAGGCAAGCGAGGCGCTTGGTAAAGGATGAGACCATGCAAGGTGGAATGAGTTGCTCAGCGACCGAAAGAGTTGTGCAAAGCTCACAAAGGTGAGGGGAATTGCTAACTCGAAGAATTCGGTACTCATGCATGGGCTTGTATGCGGACGATGGAATGTTCATGGCCATCCTAAGGCGACCGAAACTCGGCGCCATGAAGCATTGAAACTTTCACTTCGGCATGTGAAGGATACGTCCATAGGAGGCTGGAGTGTGCAGCGAGTTCAGCATGTTGCTAGGCCTTGAGTGGTGCAGCGGGGGCTGTATTGACGTGGAGTCACAATCTAACAAGTGCGTTTGCCGGAGGCAGAACAATGCATAGTTTGTTCAGCAAATCAGAGTAGTCCAAAGGGGATGGTGGTCTCTGAAACTTTTAGAGAGAAAGAAGCAAAGAGAGATGTTGCTCCAACGGGACAATTATCCAGGAGGGATAGATCCCGGTTTCTCCAAAGGGAGAATCATGTGCAACAGACCGCACATATTGAGGAAGAGTACCTCAACAAACAACAACTCCACGAAGCTTAATGGACCGAGCAAGTAGCGAGGAGTCGTTGCATGATCTCGCTTGAGAGAATGCATTGGTGGATGCATTGCGAGATCAAGTGGGGGAGCGACCCAAAGCAACACAAATGAAGGCACATTTGGAGTTGATATAGAGATCGGACTCAAGGGAGGGCTGACCCGTGGAATGGTGGGCACGAGGGCCACCATCAACTCAATGCAAAAACGAGGAGCGGAGCAACTTGGGTATAACTTGGTGAAGTACCCAAGTCGCATGAAGGGAGCCAGCATAGAAGATGGAACATGGAGCGGAGGCACAGTGCTTTCCTTGGACAAAGGTCAAGGACATGAACTCTTGCAGAGGCAAGAGCAGGATTATGTTGTTCCATGGGTCCTTCATTCTGACGGAGCGGACTCATCTTGCATGGTGCCAAAGACAAAGGGAGCTTTTGGGCACATGCACCTTATCTCGGAGAAGCATTTGATAGAGGAACTAAGGCGACTCAACTTGCGGAAGCGAAGTTGAGTTCAAAAGGCCTTGGCACGGGGCAAGAGGACGCGGAGGCAGGTACTCTTAAAGAATATGCCATAGTGTTGCCAGTCAAGTTACTAGGCAGGAAGCGATGCATAGTGGAGATTGTGCTGGTAGGGGTAGAGGCCCAGGATCCAGACAATGGTGCACTAATTGCAATGAAGTCGGTGGACTTCGGGAGCTACTAGGCGACGAACTGTCCTAGAGTGGTGTTTCATCTAGGCATGACCCAAGAGTGGGTGGATGAAGGTCGATTGCCAAAGAAGCGAATAAAATCGAAGGTGGAAGAGACCCGGCGATGTATTGGCAAAGGCCACACATGGAGGGATCATAATTTGAGTTCATCCCATAAGGATCAGAATGTAATAAAGATGTCACCAGCAGGCGACATGGTGTAGCGGATCGTGGTGAAACAGTTCGTGGCAATGCGATACACACGACATAGTCCCGTAAGGGACTATATCATACGGAGGTATGATCGGGAGCTACTGGAAGCTCCACTTCGGTGAACAACACGACGACAAGAAGGTCTATGGATTCAAGGAGTGAAGGCTATGGTACCGCAGAGGTGGGTCTTCCGTGTGTGCATCGAATTTTGCATCGGATGAAAGCCTTGGTCATCAGCAAATGGGGGCTGTGTTCCACCAAGGGAAAAGTTCGAATGCAAGTACCGATGAGTCCCATGGGAGTGACTTGATCATGCAGAGGTGTGATCGAAGCAGTTGGAGAGTTGGACTGCTCCAGAGCTAATATTCGCTTAAGGGAGCCCGGCAAGTCAGAGGACAAGGTCGAGTAAGCGAACGTTGCTACCAAGGAAGTTAAAGAGAATAGAATCGGTGTAAACCCTATATCGTGATGGCAGAGGCCATGCATGGGAGTTGCAGTCTATCTTTCCATCGATCAAAGGGAGCTGCTTGGAGAACATAGAGGTATTGAAGCAAGGGGTCGAAAGGGGCGAGAAAGCGACGATGAGTCCAGAGGGACTTAGCTACCCAAAATCAAGCATCGGTTAGAATGGATGTGGACTCGAAAGAGTGCCACAGAGACATATCTACTGATCCTAAAGAAAAGGGATGTAGTTGCGAGGCGACGGATAGTAGGGCCATGGGAATGGTAGCGCCATGGTACCGTAGAGGCGAGACTTCCGTGAAAGTCATTGATCTCTTGCTCTCATGGAGGGAGAGCGCTTGGTCGTAAAAGGAGCCAAGGAGGTGGAGCATGCATTGCAAACTCCAAGTACCGAGACAAGGCTGAAGGGCAGAGGCCAAGGAACTTCGTAAGACCGGTGTCAACGAGCTTCTCATCAAGATAGCCGAAAGTGAAGGACTTCGGGTCATGCAAGAGTGCATGACCAAGGAACGAAGCAGGCAGTACGCGGTGCTGTACCTTTACTACTCAGTGGAGTAGGCGACCGGGTTGATGGAGAAGACGGTATAATCCCAGAGGTGACCAAAATTATTAGAGACTTACTCCAAGTTGGGGTGAAAACTTCCTGCATTCCAGAAGTTCGATGGCATTGAGAAGGTGAATCACAGTAGCTAACTCAACGCAATGAGTGCAAACACTTCGAGTGCTTCAGAAGTGTGAGCAAAGAGCAGGCGACGGCTAGTAACCAGCTCGATGCATGGAGTACAACCCTTGAGGAGGCAGGCGAAGTCAAGTAACCATTGCCTTCTCAACTCTTAAGAGAATGGGCGAAACCAAGTACCCCAATTCTCTTATCTATCCAGCAAAGGAGCTCTGTACAGGTTCAAAGATCCTTCGAAGATAATAGAAGACATAATTGTCAAATCCTCACCAATGGTGATCAGTGCTACTAAGAGTAGACTATCCGCTTCATTTCCCAACAGAATGCCAATCGAAAGCGGAAGTGATGCGAATCTACTTGGAAGTGACAACTAAATGAAAGAAGAGTCGATGGACATTTTGTGGAGGAAGGACCCAAAACTTCGAAAGTTTACGAGGAGATGCTCGTTAAAGCTCCAACAAGCATCCACCCAGTTCAAGCAGCATGTGGTATTTGAGAGACTGGCGCATAGTAAGGATGGTCTTTTCCCTCATCTGGAGGATCCGTAGGAACCAACAGGGATCAACACAACTCAGCCAACCCCACACTAGAGTAAGAGTCATTGGCGAGTTGAAGCAGCATGGCGGATCAAAGGTTCGACTACTCAAAAACAATAGCGGAGAGCAGTTGGGAGCCAAGAGGCACATTTCAACTGGAGCAGAAGATTAAAGACTCAACAAAGGTGACGAGTGGTAGTGTCAGCAAAGGCTTTGACGAGGACGTCGAAGGAATAAGTGAGGGAGAATTTCACAGACAAACTTCTAAACAGGATGTTTGATGTAATACTTATATATGTCCGTGTCTTTTGGTATGTTCATGCTTTACACAGCATGTAGAGGGACAACTAAAGGCTTAATAGTCCCATTTTAGTTGGGTTTGGTTGCTGCTTTAGGCTTGTAAATAAAGGTTGTGTCATGTGGACACTTGTGAGAGATTTTCGGTCTGTAGTGGACCATTTTGACCCTTTGTTATGTAATTGTTTAGAGCTTGTAAAGTTTGTTTGTAATTTACATTGTCTATGAAGTGTTTTCAAAATTGTTTGCTTGTGGATCCCTAGTGAGGCGTTTTCTCTAACCCGTTTTCTCTTTTGTGGGTCCTAAGGGACCATGGGAAGCTTCGGGGTGGCGACCTTTGCGGATAGACACGCAAGGGTGCCGCACGACTTAGGAAAAACCAGCTAAGTCTATGACACTATGGGCCTTTAGTTCCCTCATATTTATAGAGGACCTCAATTAACTTAACTCTAATAGATCCTACCCTATTGGGTACTGGATCTTCATCTAATTACCCAAGCCTTTTAGAATAGTGGGTCTCTACCCAATAATCTCTTATTAGCTCTTATTGGATCTCATCCATATGATCTAATAATTCATGGGCTTATTAAATATCCAATAAGATAGGAGCTCTAGGGGATATCTCATATCTGAACATCTACTCATCGCAATGCCTACCATATGTGTGTGACCCTCTAGGCCCAATATCGAGCTGGTTGTGAGTTATACATGTCAGAAATTCTTCTAGCTCTATGAATTATTATCTCCATAATAATTCACTCGACTCATCAACTATAAACGATACAGTGGAATCTAATCTATTAGACCTACCTATCCTTAATTATCGTGTAACTATAATCCCTCATCCATCTAATTTTTCAAAGACCGCATACCAAGCATGGTGTTGTCAAGCTTATACGGTTTCTCATCGAGTCTTACTCTAATTGGATTCTCCCGGAAAACTCTTTCTCTCTCAATCCGAATGACCTTGGCCAAGGATTTGCCCAAGCAAGAACACACATGATATTTCTCTCATAATACCGAGTGTGGATTATCCTCTATTGACACTCAATAACCCTCATATGGTTGGTTACCAATCCCAATGACCGATTGTACTAGATCTGAAACTTTCAAACCTATAAGTCTGGTATTAAAGAGTGAAATACCCATACATAACATCATTAGTGTCTCAAGTCTAAGGACCAGATACACTATTGGGACTACGAAATTGCTGTCTGACAATATGGTATCATCAATCATCCAGCATTCCATAAGTGGATTAATCAGTGAACTCATTCTCTAATGAGCACATGCACTATATCCTTAGTATCCCTACACAAGCAGCTATGAGACCAGCTACCTCTATCATATAGATGGGTATACAGTACACTAGTCTATCCGGTTATCTCGATGTCCCTCTCGAGTAACATATGACCAGGATTATTTAATGTCTGTGTTTAAAGGTGAATCGGTCTCATTATCGTGATCTCATCACGATTCAATTCACATTGCACAGATCCATGGACATCACAATATATTTATGCAATAAACAATATAAAGTAAGAGAATGTCATAATAATAATAAGCAAAAAGACTACATGTCATATCACTCGTGCTATCACTCACGTGATTGGCTTGTAGGACATGACTTGTAGTTATCAAAGGCATTCTGCTCAACTAATTATATATTATCTCATGTAGTTAGACCTCTTTAGCATCATGGTCCCTATATTTAAAAAAATTATATTTAAATCCTTCATTTATCTTAATGTCATTAGTTTTACCAACAGAAGCACAAAAACAATGGGCAAAAATATAATTTTAATATTTGAGTTATATTTTTTGTGGTGGTAGATGGTGATATCATTGGGGACCAAGGGTGATTATTATGGATAAGGAAGGAAAGCAACGAGGAGAGATTAGGCAAAGGGAGAGGAGAAAAAAATCGACGCAAGTGTCGACGCTTTACATCTACGTCAGTGTCACTCAATAACTACGTCGGCACCAATACAGATATAAAGCAGCGAAAGGGTCACTCGACATCTGCATTAACACCGATGCAGATACAGAGTAGTGAAAGGGCCGCTCGACATCTGCATCAGTATCAACACAGATGCAGATGCAGAGCACTGCTTGACATTTGTATCGATATCGATATAGATACAAATGCAAAGTGGAGCCACCCTACATTTACGTCGATGTTGATAATGATGCGAGGAAGGGCGACGTTATTCAACATCTGCATCGGCATCGACACAATTGCTGAGCGACACCAAGACAAATATAGAGCGTCGACAACTGTGTCATTTTCTTCCCCCCTCTCCCTTTGTCTCACATTTTGTCATTACTCTCCCTCCTTATTTACAATAATCACCTATGGCCCCTAACAGCGTCGTCGTCTGTCACCATCGAAAACATAATTGAGATATTGAAATTGTAAGAAATCTAGGGGTAACACCATATGCACAACGAAAGAACAGAAAATAAAAATCTCATATTTCCCAAAAAGGTGTCCATCGTCGTACAAAGATTGGTGCATAAAAACTCATGAAACTGAAAACCACGTGTGAGATAGTTGTGTTACCTAGGAAGATCGTATATCTCTGAAATCTTACAGATCTGTGAGAGAGGATAAAGGAGGTCAAGTGTCCTCCTCTCTAGTGGTGATCTATATGGCAAAGGCTGTGAAGGCGCTCATTGAATCGCTGCTCAAATCTCTATATTTGCTGGCTGAGGAGGAGAAGGGGAGAGGAGAACAAGAGGTGGCAGCCAAGAAGGCCTAGCTTATGACCCTTTGATTCTCTCCTATTTATAGAGGCCCCTTGTCAACTTAACCCTAATGGATCCTACTCTATTAGGTATAGGATCGTCATCCAACTACCTAAGTCTCTTAGGGTATTGGATCGCCATCCAACTACCTAAGTCTCTTAGGTATTGGATCGTCATCCAACTATCTAATAATCTCACATTAGCTCTTATTTAATCATCCAAAGGATCCAATAATTCAATGGCTTATTGGATATCTAATAAGAGAATGGCTCCAACGGATATCTCATATTTGAACCTCTACTCTTTGCAATGCCTACCATATGTGTGTGACCCTCTAGGCCCAATATCAAGCTAGCCATAAGTCATACTTGTCAGAACTCCTTCTAGCTTAGTGAATTATTATCTTCATAATAATTCACTCGACTCATCGACTACGGATGTACTATGCCACTACATCGTAGTCCCTTGACGTTACATAGTGTTGTCAAGCCCATATGGTTTCTACTTGAATCTCGCTCTAATCGAATTCTCTCGAAGAACTCTTTTTCTCTCAATCCGAATTACCATAACAATGGATTTGTCTGAGCAAGAACACATGAGATATTTCTCTCATGACACTAAGAGCAGATGATCCTCTATCGATACTCAATAGCCCTCGTTAAGTTAGTTGTCACTCCCGATGACCCTAGGCCCAATATCAAGCTAGTCATGAGTCATACCTGTCAGAACTCCTTCTAGCTCGGTGAATTATTATCTTCATAATAATTCACTCGACTTATCGACTACGGATGTACTATGCCACTACGTCGTAGTCCCTAGACGTTACATGGTGCTATCAAGCCCCTATGGTTTCTACTTGAATCTTACTCTAATCGAATTCTCTCGGAGAACTCTTTTTCTCTCAATTCGAATAACCCTAACAATGGATTTGTTTGTGCAAAAACATATGAGATATCTCTCTCATGACACCGAGAGCGGATGATCCTCTATCGATACTCAATAGCCCTCGTAAAGTTAGTTGTCACTCCCGATGACCGATTATGCTAGATCTAGAACTTTCGGACCTATAAGTCTGGTATCAAAGATTGGAGTACTTATACATAACATCTTTGGTGTCTCAAGTCTAAGAACCAAATATACCATTGGGATAACGAAATCATTGTTTGATAATAAGACATCATCAATCATCTAATATTCCGTGAGCGGATCAATAAGTGAATTCATTCTCTAATAAGCACCTGCACTATATCCCTAGTGTCCTCACACTAGCAATTATAAGACCAACCACCTCTATCATATGGACAGGTATACAATACACTAGTTTGTTTGATTATCTCGATGTCCCTCTTAAATAACCTATTACTATGATTATTTAAGATTTGTATTTAAAAACAAATCGATCTCATTATCGTAATCTTATAATGATCCGATTTTCATTACACAGATCCACAAAAATCACTATATATATATATATATATATATATATATATATATATATATATATATATATATATATATATATATATATATATATATATTATAATAATAATAATAATAAAGACTACGTATTATGTCATATATGATTTACTCGTAGAATACCTGTGACTAATCGAAATCACGTTTTTGTCTATCATTTTTATACTTTTATCGATAAGACTAATGACATTATGATAAATGAAACTAGATGTTTTATCTTTATAATTATATAATATCTAATATAAAATTTTAAGTCTAAAGATTAAGATATTAAAAAAATTTAATTATATGAGTAATTTGTAATTAGTCCCTTGTTAACTCGAAATCCACTAACGAGCTAAGACACGAGCTGGCAGTTTGGGTGGTGCTGCTCGTGCCTCTTAGTGTCCAGCTTTGCCTATCCTGGTCATGGAGACCGCTCGGTTGGTTGATTCCCAGCGAGACCCTCCCCCTAGCGACGAGGACCGCCGGCTACGCCTTTGCCGTTATGTCCAACGAGGACCTTCCCCCTTGCCGTTATCCAACATGTTCTTCACCTTCGCCATCTCCCAGGCTTTCCGATCCATGATGTGCCACCTCCATACTGAAATCTTCTTCTTCGCTACATGAATCACCACAATCCTGACGGAGCTGTTCGTCATCTTCCTGTTCCCCCAAAACCAAGACGGAGCTGCTCGTCGTCTTCCTGTTGCCCGCAACCAAGAACGTGCCCAGGATGAGACGACTGATGCATCATGAGGAAGTTGGAAAAAATACTAACACGCATGTTGAGATGATCTCTCTTGCTAAGCACACTATTTAATGCTAAGAAATATCCGTCTCCCATCCAGCCACACAATGTGGCAACCTAACTTGAAGCTTCCCGCTGATACATTGTATACTTCTCGTCCTACTTTCATTTCTGCAATTTAGATTTCTTTCATACTCAGCTGCAATTACATGAAAGTATTATTAGAGGAAAAATGTTACCCTTCCAAATCAAATAATTGAAAGAAACATGAAGATGCATCTCTTCAAGTATGCAAGGTAATAAAATGAGCATGAATACACTAAAAGAGATGGGTTTATCACGAGACAATAGAAACCGTTAGAACCTAATCCATAGCTTAAAACATTTTTCTTGCAATGCATACAGTCCAATACAATAACATATAACAATCATCATCCAATGGAAACGTACCCTCTAGATTAAATAACCAGAGGAAATATCAACACTTAATGGTTCTGCAAACCTTTTAACACGATTTGCCTTCAAGAGATGGGAAGTCTTTTCGTCATGCAGTATGCACGATAATAGTTGCAGGGAACTACCCCATATCAGGAACATTCCAACACATGGAACTTCAGAGAACACAGCAAAAAAATCCTAAAAAGTTTCCTACACTTAGAGTGGCAGCTGTAAGACTACTAACACAATATAAGTATCATAATGAGATCACAGAGATCTTGAAAATTACCCTGTAAATCACCTGTAGGTCAACCCTTCAGAAGTATCATGTTCCCCATCCCTGACCGAGACCATACATATCAACATAAGCTGCAGCATGATCATGACCATGTCCATGATGATGGTGGTGGTGGTGATACTCATCACTTGCTTCATCAAATAATCTCTTAATGTGCTCTGGTGGAGGTTCTTCTAGTATCTTCTTTGTCAGTTTAGGTAATGATGACAGGAACTGAACAATCATTCCAGCTATTTCTTCTGCTGCATCTTCCTGTAATTATAAACATCGTATGAGTTGGTTCAAGCTAGCCACTGATGTGTCATATTTTTCTTGAAATTGAATGGACTCCTGGGTCCACAGGAGAAAGCCAGGATCCTTTCCTTGGCCGCCAAAAGAAATACTTTCTGAATCATCAAAGTTTTTTCTATGAATAACAAATATAACACTGTTAGGACTCTAGCTTGGAGAGTCCTAACTGAGAGGGACATTCATGTAAAACTATTAGGACTCTAGCTAGGAGAGTCCTAATTGAGAGGGACATTCTATTAGGACTATAGCTAGGAGAGTCCTAATTGAGAGGGGCATTCATGTAGGAGGTTTTTTCTTAGAGAAGAATTAGGAGTTGTAAGGGAATAGAAGTCTTGAGTAGGAGTCCTATTAGGAGTTGGTTAGAAGTAAGAGTCTTAAGTAGGAGTCCTATTATAAGTTAGGGTTTAGAAGCCCTATAAATAGCCATGTATTCCTTCTCTTTTCATAAGCAATAGATGAATCTTTTCTGCAGCCTTTGAGCAGCAACTTGGAGGGAGGAACCCCTATAGAGTTCCAAGGAGGCCGATCCCCTAAAGAGATCAACCCCAAGTTTAGAATCTGCAAGGGTTCTAACACCTGGTATCAGAGCAGCGTTCTTGGCGTCTCGCTGCCCTTCCACAGCCATCCATCAACCCTCCACAACCATCCAAAGCAATTCCCACAATTGCTTAAAAGATCGTCACCGAATTCCGCCATCATCTTCACCACCACGAATCATCCTTTGATCTCCCCGTGAATTGCAACAGGTTCTGGTTTCCTACCTTACTGCTGCTGCAATTTAGTTATCCTTATTCGAAAATCCAAAAAAAAAAAAAAAAAATCGTTCCTATATTGCTGCATAAACTTTTCATCTCTACGACGAAAGATACATTCCAGAATTCCAACCGCATAGCACCATCTGTTTGATCTTGCTACTGTGCTTTTTCTATCCAAATTTCTACGAAATTTTTATGACATCTTTAACACTTCTTAACAGTGGATTTCCCTTTGGTTTCATCAAAAAATTCTCAATATAAACTACTGATCTTTTATGTCCAATCTGCTGCACTTGAATTGCAGAATTCAAGCCGCATAGCACCATCTGTTTGATCTTGCTACTGTGCTTTTTCTATCCAAATTTGTACGAAATTTTTATGACATCTTTGACACTTCCTAACAGTAGATTTCCCTTTGGTTTCATCGAAAAATTCTCAATATAAACTACTGATCTTTTATGTCCAATCTGGTGCACTTGAAAATCTATGCTGCAGAAAATTTCAGCTGCATATCGTTGCCTTAACCCATCTATTTGCAATCTTTTTGGAATGAAATTTCTTATACACTTCATAGATCATCTTGGCTTCCATCTAAGATTGATCTATTAAGAAATTCATCTCTAAAAACGATTTTATGTTCTGCAAATTTTCATCGTAGCCCGCTGAAATTTTTCGACGATAATTCTGCAATTGCAACTTGCACCAATTTCCTTGCTGTTATACTGCCGAAATTTTCTTGATTAAATTAGATATCCTTGCTGTCATATAAACTGTGATTTTGCTATCAATTCCCTCCTCAATTCTCTCAAGTTTTTGGTGAAAATTACGTCGAGAAACCGTTGTTTCTTCGACGACAATTCTACTCTTACAAGACAGCACATACTTGCTGCAACTTCCACGGATTTCTGTCACACCTTTGCTACCATCTACCACAGATCCAAAACTTTCATCCACAGCCCTAAAACTCTACCAAACCACACCCTCAAACTGCACCCAAAACAGCCACAAAATAAGCCTAAACCGCAGCCTACATCCACCAATCCACCAACACTTTCGACCATCACTTCTCTCAACCTATACATGCCTTTAACCCAACAGCAAAAGAGAGATCTTAACATCATTGATTTGGGGCCATATACTATGGCATCTAAGGAGGCAATCAATGCTAAATTCGAAGCCTTGGAGGCGCGAATGGAGGATAAGATTCGGACACTCTTTGCTGAACTCAGATTGGGCCGACCACTAAGCCCGAAGAAATCATATCAAGGAGAGAGCTTTGCCCAATCACACCAAGCCCGAAGAGATGACTTCCAAGGGAGGGTAGGCTCTATGACCAACCCCAACTATCCATGCATGAGAGTGGAGTTCCCTAGATGGGAAGAAGGAGACCCGATTGGTTGGATCTCGCGCGCGGAGCGATATTTTCGGTACCACAAAACCGCGGATGTATCTATGGTGAAAATTGCAGCTATACATCTTGAAGGGGATGCTATACAGTGGTTTGACTGGTTTGAACATACTTATGGAGTCCTTTCATGGCGACAATTCAAAGAAGGACTACTGATTCGCTTCAGACCAACCGATTACGAGAATATTGACGAACAACTAGCAAAGATCCAACAAACCTCCACCATTCAGGAGTACCAAACCAGGTTTGAAAGGTTATCTAATCAAACTCATGATTGGTCTCAAAAACAGCTATTGAGGACCTTCATTGAGGGCTTAAAGCCGGAGATCCGAGGAGAAGTTAAAGCGCGACAACCATATACTCTTATAGCAGCCATCTCTTTCGCACGACATCAAGAGGAGCAATTGAACCATGAAGCTCGGAGGACTAGGGTCGCTTCTCAACCAGTAATATTGAAGCCCTCAGCCCCCCCTACTATCGACCAAGTCCCTACACCAAAGAGGTTAACAAGAGAAGAGCTTCGGGAGCGATATGCGAAGGGGTTATGTTGGCATTGTGACGAGCCGTGGAGCCGTGAGCATCGCTGTAGTAAAGGGAGACTTCTTATGATTGAACCAATAGAAGAAGAGGTCATTAAACATCCAGAAGAGAGCTTTGAACATGAAGAAAAAGATGCAGAAGAAGAGCCACAACCGATTGAAGTTACGGTACATGCACTAGCCGGCTACTCAAACCCGCAAACGATGAAAGTTGGAGGCCTTCTCAAACAACAACCTATCACTGTTCTCATCGACACGGGCAGTTCTAATAACTTTCTAAATAGTAAGGTTACTATCCAGATGGTCTTACCTATTGAGAATTGCAGCAGGTTTGACGTTAAGGTCGTCGACGGACGTATTTTGAATTGTGATCGTAGGCGCCCGCAGGAGAAACTATTGCTGCAGGACCAAGAGATAATTGCAGATTTCTTCTTTCTCCCTCTTAACAATCATGAGGCCATGCTCAGAATTAAATGGTTGACGACATTAGGTGATATTTCTTGGAATTTTATGAAACTAATTATGAAATTTTACAGTAAGGAAAAACAGGTGACATTGCACGGGAAACGTGGGGGCGACATAACAACGATTTGCACACAACAAATGGAGAATGTTTTGCATAAAGCATGCAGCGGCTTTTTGGTACAACTTGAGCAGCAAACTAAGGGAGAGCCAACAGAATTTGAAGATCCAAATCTACTTCCTTTGCTTGTTGAATTTTCAAATATATTTGACGAACCGCGCAACCTACCTCTTACCCGTCGGCATGATCATTGTATAATGATTCTTCCAGGCAAATCTTCAGCAAATGCTCAGCCATAACAGTATCCACATCTCCAGAAGGATGAAATAGAAAGGATTATAAAAGAGATGCTCGAAACAGGAGTTATTCGGCCAAGTTGCAACCTCTACTCTTCGCCGGTGCTACTTGTACGCAAGAAGGACGGAACAAGGCGAATATGTGTTGATTACCGAGCTCTCAATAGCATAATCATCAAGGACAAATACTTTATTCCAATAGTAGATGAATTGCTAGATGAAATGGAGCATAAATCTTTACAAAGCTGGACCTTTGATCCGGGTATCATCAAATACGAGCATGCGAAGAAGACATACGGAAAACCACCTTTTGAACACACAACAACCACGAATTTTTGCTTTCTTCAACAAAAGGTGGAATATCTTGGGCATATCATATCAGAGGAATGTGTGGCAGTGGACCCCTTCAAAATTGGAGCAATGCAAAACTGGCCGACCTCGAGAAACATAAAATTGCTACATGGCTTTCTGGGTTTAACAGGCTACTACCGCAAGTTCGTGAAAAACTATGGAAAGATCAGTGCACCACTTACTTCCTTACTAGAAAAAGATGTCTTCCAATGGTTGGACAGAGCCTCCGCTGCCTTCGACAAACTTAAGGCAGCCATGACAACGACGCCGGTGCTAACACTACCAGATTTCAACCGACCCTTCATTATTGAGGCCGACACATCTGGAGTCAGAATTGGAGTCATTCTCATGCAAGATGATCGACCACTCGCATACACTAGCAAGGCATTATCTCCCTCCCATCAAAATAAGTCAACATATGATAAGGAGATGCTCGCCATTGTGCGCGCAGCAACGAGATGGAGACCCTACTTAATTGGTCGACGATTTCAAAATAAAACCGACCATAAATGCCTCAAGTACTTTTTGGAGCGAAAGATACCATCCCCTGAGCAGCAAAAATGGGTAACAAAACTTCTTGGATTTAATTTTGAAATAACTTACAAAAAGGGGAAAGAGAATGTTCTTGCAGATGCGCTTTCGCAACTACCCGAGCAAGTTGAAGTTTCGACCGTTTCACTTCCGACCAGCGACTTCCTTGAGGATATTAAGATGGAATGGCAGGAAGATTCAGATACTAGTAAGATTATAAAAAAATGGGAGGAAGCACCAAGTCCCATGGCTCATTACAATTGGGACTCAAAAGAATTACACTATAAGGGACGCATTGTGCTTGTGACAAATTCTACTTGCATCTTTAAAAGCAGATTTTGGACAAAGTTATTCCATATGCTGGGTACTAAATTGAAAAGGAGTATGACATATCACCCACAAACCAACAGCCAGCCGAAAGTTTTAAATAGGTGCTTGGAGACAGCCCAAAGCCACCCACCAAATATGACTACCCAAAGAGAACTCCAGACCCAGCCAAGTGTCATTATTGATCGACGGATCGCGACTCGACGACGACGACCCACTAATGAAGTGCTTATACAGTGGGCGAACCTACCAATAGAAGATGCCACTTGGGAGAACTATGACGACTTGATGATCAAATTCCCAGAAGTCACGAATCATCAGCCTCGAGGACAAGGCTGATTTGAAGAGGGCGGGTCTGTTAGGACTCTAGCTTGGAGAGTCCTAACTTAGAGGGACATTCATGTAAAACTATTAGGACTCTAGCTAGGAGAGTCCTAATTGAGAGGGACATTCTGTTAGGACTATAGCTAGGAGAGTCCTAATTGAGAGGGGCATTCATGTAGGAGGTTTTTTCTTAGAGAAGAATTAGGAGTTGTAAGGGAATAAGAGTCTTGAGTAGGAGTCCTATTAGGAGTTGGTTAGAAGTAAGAGTCTTAAGTAGGAGTCCTATTAGGAGTTAGGGTTTAGAAGCCCTATAAATAGCCATGTATTCCTTCTCTTTTCATAAGCAATAGATGAATCTTTTCTGCAGCCTTTGAGCAGCAACTTGGAGGGAGGAACCCCTATAGATTTCCAAGGAGGCCGATCCCCTAAAGAGATCAACTCCAAGTTTAGAATCTGCAAGGGTTCTAACAAACACTAACTATGAAAAAGATTTTTAACATTGAATAAAGAAGAAATGCTTTAACATTATTGTGAAAAAAGCTAGGAACTAAGTTGAATTAGTTTGTTTTGGGAACAATTATGTAACAAGAATACTACAAAATTGTGCAAAATCTAAAAAATATATGAAGCAGCTACCATAAAAAAAATTAAAATGTTACGATTAATGAGTACAAAAGGAGGAATTTGTTGTCTACTCCCAATCATCACAACCTGTAAACTGAAGAAACTAAATATTGTGTATCCCGGATTTAAAACAGAAAATCAACATCCATATGAAGCACATATAAAGTATTAAACAAAATGTTGCAGCACCTTTGTTATCTTGTTCACTCAGTGCGGACCTATCAAAATGTCATACTGTATAAAACAAGAAACAAAGAAGGCCACATAGAAGAGCTAGGATCAGATTATTAGACCTCAAATGTTGCAAATTAATTGCTGAGTCACATAGAGAAAGTTTATGTTTTTCTGCTTCATTAACAAACATAATGTTTTTTCTCAACGCTAAGATAAAGCCTACCAAAGGGAAAAATAATTAAAAAGTATATCAAAAAAGGAAGAACTTATTTTGCCACATGAGATTAAGACTGCTTCTTTGTGTGGAGAGTTTTGCTTTTGTCACAGAGGCAGAGCATGCTTTACATGAAGGTACTTTGTAATATTTTATTTAATATTTCCCCTTTCTTTCCAATCAGTAGGGATAACACTACAAAACATAAATCAGATCCATCTGTTTTTTTTATAACTAATATTTTGGCTAATTATAAAAAACTAACAGGGGCCAATCATTCAGGTTTTGCTAAGGATCAGACTGATAGATCAAGCAGGAAAATGACAAAGAGAGGTTAAAGAAACAATCAGATATCAAGAGTTGACCCATTATTTTCTCTTATGGTAATATCGATATTCTATAAAATGGTACAGCAGCTGTTATGAACCTACTCCAGTAGGACAACATTTTGATTGAGTAATCCTAGTAGTATGTACACCTGGCTAAGCAACATGCCCTGTCCATTTGTGGACCTACTCCCTCAAACAAATTCAATATTCCATCAATTTGTTTATATTTAGTTCATAATGAATACCTTAAGTTATGCAGGCCCCTATTGCTGGGTTGGTCCTGATTATTGATAATAATTTCTTGTTAGAATCCACTAGTCACCATCATCCTCAAAATCTTCTGCATAATAGCTTTCAGTTGGTTGATTGATGGTTCTTTTTGTTTGTGGTCAACTGTTTCATACATAGATTATGCCTAAAATTTCCTAACCACATTCCAGCCTGCAATGATGGAGCTAGTATATCTGTAGAATCTGCAGGAGAGGATACATCTATGGATAACTTAACAGAGGAGTCATTCCCATTGGTCTATGAGACAACAACATAGTAACATAGGCCTTCAGGTTTTCACTGTCACTGTACCTTCCTGATGAGGCATCCAGCTTCACAGCTACAAAAATGGTTAAGCCTGAGCTACTGGTAGCAAACCTATCTAGCCTTTTATATCGACTCAAGTTTCTTCCCACATTTGATGACAATCTAAATTCGGGAGTTACAATCCTAGCGATTGCAAGACCTCAAAGAGTCTCATTGAGTGTGAGAGGCAAATTAAAGGCTTGGCCATGTTGAAGAAGAACCTGGGATTGACAAAATTGGCATGGAATTTATGCATGCAAGCAATATGGCACACCAGGTGAAGCACCCACCATGAACCTGATGAAGTGATTGAGTAGGTTGCAATTGCTTATCACAATCATGATGCAAGTCCCCTGCAGTTCACAGGGATCAATGTCATAGTATTCTATGCTCCATCCTCTTCCAAACCAACAGATTCAAAAACAGTGCCAGTTACTATCTGCAATCATAACGGATGTCACAAAAAGCTCTCTCCACTGTTGTTTCTATTTGTTGAAGTTTGCAGGAAAAAAAGAAATACATTACTTAGCCCACACCTACTGTCTATCTTCTCGTTACATGTCAAATTGAATCACCAATTTTCCGTGGAGTCTCCCTACCCCATTTTGCATCACTTTTAACCACTCCATGGTTCAAACTGAAAAAGTATAGTCATCCAATGATTATCAAACGAACTGCAACCTTTTTCTATCTATAAGGATACCAATAGTGTACCTTCTACTTTTATAGGCCATGAAATAACAAACTGATGACCTTTACCTAAGTCAATTCAGTATATCTTCACTAATGTGCATTCACTGAGTTCCAGAATGTTTCACAAACTTCTAAACATTATTTTGTCAATAGAACTGTGTGCTAAGGATCATGTATCCTACCAAAAAACGGATTAAAAAAATGAAGACACCTTCTGGAAATAATTGTATCATGTGACAATAGAATCAATTAGAATTCGAATTGCAGCTTAAAGATCTTTTCTGTAAGCAAACAATCTGAAGCTCATAAATATCCATTTCGAGTCCATCTAGAAAGTGCCAAAACATCCATCTCAGGTCCATCTACAAACTGACAAGTGCCCCAAACTTAAAGCGTATGTTAATATATTGTATATTTTATCTTAAATTCACTTCTGCATCTCAGATTTCATTGTCAGCTGCAATAACATGGAATCATCCTTCATTGAATGCATACTCTACATCAGAAAACCTTACAGGGTAAAAAAAGGGTTCTAAAAGACCATTGGTAAAAATAGTATTCACAAATATACTTTCGAGTGCAAATAAAAAACATCAAAAGTTGATAAAACATATGCATTTTTACTATTAGATATGTATTCAAGAAATGAATAAATGATATAAGGGACCTACATATATAACATGCTTTTTTAGATAAAGTTGTTCACATCCAGAATCTAACTGATCTTCGATTAAATGTATAATGAGTGGATGAAGAATGAATCAGAAAGACTTGTCATGGTACGAACCATAAGTTTTAGACATAAGTTAGAGCGAAAATAGTCAAGTCTCACCTGAGGCCACCGACCTCCTGAATGATAAGAAAATTTTCCCATTGGGGCAGCAGCAGATATTCGTTTTCCTTCATCAATCCATCTATCTGACCACATGTTCGACCAGAGAATCTGAAGCGGCATGCCCTTCATTGCATCCAAAGTTGTCCACTCTGCCAAATCAAAGCTATGATTCAACGCCTTCCCAGCTGCCACTACCGCTTTCTTCCCATCCGTCCCTTTCAGAAGAAGCCTATACGCTTCAGCCGCTGCCCCATCAATGGACCTCGAGCAACACAATCTCAGCAACCCACTGAACAAGAACCTCGACCTCAGCAGAAGCGGCCCAAGGACAGGAGTTGCCAGAAGCCACGAAGGAAATGCTGCAGATTCTGCAGAAGAATCAACCACAGTCACACTTCTCACATATCCCGGATTCACCGAAGCCCAATTCATCCCGGTGGGGAAAGCCGAATCATGAAGCACCAGGTGAACTGGCGCAAACCCCATCGACTCGATGACCTCTCCTATGACCCGTCCCATCTCCACTGAGCCATAGCCTGGGCTTGCAGTGCCGTCCTTTCTCGGAACCCTAACCCCAATTTGATCGTACGGGATCTCGCCAGTTTCAATAAGCTGATCAAAGCCCCAGAAGATCCCCTTCTCCCTGATCTCCTTGTACACATCCAAAATCCAACCCAAGAAGCCTCCCAACCTCCGATCATCGTCGTCTGGTAGGTCCGGCCGATCGGAGAACCCGGATCCGGGGAGGTCGATGGCGACGGCGCGGTAGCCACCGGAGGCAAGGGAAGGGAGGACGCGGCGGAAGGAGTAGGAGCTGCATCCAAGGCCGTGGAGAAGCAGGACGACATCGCCGTCCCGAGGGCCAGCCTCGACGGCGAAGACTTGGAGGGGTGGGCGGGAGGGGGCGGCGGCGTGGGCCTTGAGGAGCTTGCCCCGGCCATGGTGTTGGCGGAGGTCATCAGGGAGGGACAGGAACCAGGAGCGGCGGTCGGAGGAGGAGGGGGAGGGGGAAGGGAGGAGGAGGGCGAGGAGGGAGACGACGACGGCGAGGTAAGCCCAGAAGGCGAAGGCGGAGGCGGAGCCGCAGTGGTTGTGCTGGGAAGGAGGAATGGTGTCGGGCACGGCCGGCGGAGGAGGAGGGAGTGGCTCTTCGGAGGGCTCCGGGCCTTGGACTTCGGAGACGGTGTCCTCCATGGAGGGTAAATCCGAGAGTGGAGACCGCACTACACAGAGCGAACCAAAGAAAGGCAACGAGAGCGCAAACCAGGGTACGACTGAAAACGACTCCTCCCCTACTGCGCCACGCAGCATTCGATAAAACATGTCGTGGTTAAAGGCGTTGCCCAATAATGGGCCGCGCATTCCGTTCCGCGTTACCTCCCACGGCTCAAAATCACTTTCCCTCACGCTTACGAGGGCTGCTGCCTCAGAACCCTACTCGAGTCATGGCCTGAATGCCGGCATACTGACGTGACAACCACTAATAGTGTTAAAATAAGGGCCCCGTCCTACTGGTTCGAGTAGAAGATGTGGGACCGATATTTCGGCTCAAGCCGTCTGACGGTTTTTCTTGGGTTGTATCGGACTGACGATTTCCCACAAAAGACGGATGTTATTGTGATCTTGCTACTCATTTCTATATTTTTCAAAGGTCATTTTCTTCATAAAAATATCAAAATAATGTTAAAAAGTAGTTTCCTACAAAAATTTGCTTGGGGGCTAAACCGATTCAAAGGATTATACTGTTATTTATTTATAGTGTTTCTGAATAGAAGTTACAGGATTTTTTATTGATAGTATTTTTTTAATACAATTATAGTATTTTTATTACTAAACAAAATAATTCTATAATGACGAATAGTATTTTTTATTATCATTCCTTTACAGTAAATGATAATATTATACAAATTTTAAAAATCTTTAGATCTAAATTTAACATAAACTAAAAACTTTAGAATCTTTATCATGCTTTATCTTGAAATATGTTAAGTCTGTCATAATTATCATCCAAAATGTTATAATTAAATATAGTAAATTTGATATCTATTGTTAGTGTGAAACCTTAATACCTATACTAATATTAATAATTAGTATTTGTGATAATTTGAATTATACAGTTTTTTTTTAATAGGTTACATTGTTTTAATTTAGTAGCAATATATACTATAATTCTATTCAAAAGCACTAGATCTGTTGAAGTGAACTATAAATTTGAATTAACTTAACTCTATTCAAAAACACTACAAACGGTTCAGTTTAACATTCATAATTAATATTTGTGAGAAGACTGAGTTACAATATGATCATTTTTTTAATTTATTTAAAAATGTTAACTATTTTTTAAATATTATAATTGATTTGATTAAATTAAAAATATTATAAATATATTTAAAAATATTATAATCGATTTAGCTTTACACTTGTTTTAGTAGAAATGATTTTTTTTTTTGATAAGTTGTTTTAGTAGAAATGATAAGATTAACACGTCGACACCACTTGGCCAACACTAACACAATATGACTGACATGTCAACAACGTATTGATAATACGTTAAGATCACGTAATCGATACGTTTGCCACATACATTTGGTCAATAACCCGGTTCCACACAGTCAATACCTCAACGCCACGTGATCGATGACTCGACCCCATGTGGCAGATTCACTTTTACCATGCAATCAATATGTTCTGACAGTCAATGGGGCATTGCGTGATCAACAAGTCAAATTTGTATAATCAACATCTAAGCACCATCCGACCAATCCCAAGGCCTCATGGAGTGGCATTCCAATAATAGATAATCCCACATGGTACGCATGTTAATCCCTTATGGTTTCACATTGTCTAGTCAGCTAATTGCCTCGGTCATCCAAAGCTATGTGATCCTGGGTTTGGCGCAAGTAAATGCACAGTTATGATTGAAATTAGCACCCCACGTTTGCGTGAACTATGCATCATGTGGATCTAATGAGACCGAGCATCCACTAGGGACTTTATAGGTATGTTGTAGGAGGTGCTGAAATTTGAACATCCCACCTACTCGACCTATCTACTAATCTAATTATTAAAGAGGTATTATCGAGAGTGTGCTGATATATTTTGCATGATTTTGTAAGAAAATATACAGGCAACATCAACAAATTTCTCATGATATGTTTATCGTCGTGATACACAAAATCAGCAAAATCGAAAACTGCGTATATAAAAGATTATGTTTTACTTAAGGAGATTGTATATTACTGAATACCTACATATTTGTATGAGAGAATGAATAAAGTCAAGCGCTCTGCTCTCTAACGGTGATCCACACAATAGAGCTACGACGATGCTCCTCAAATCTCCAGGCTTGCTATCTGAGGAGGAGAATAGGAGATGACAACCAAGAGAAGCTCTAGCTTATGAACATTTGGTTCCCTCATATTTATAGAGGTCCCCTATCAACTTAACCCTAATGGATCCTACCCTATTAGGTATTAAATCTTCATCCAACTACCAAAGCCTCTTAGATTAGTGGATCTCTATCCAACAATCTCTCATTGGCTCTTATTAGATCTCATTCATATGATCCAATAATTCATGGGTTTATTGGATATCCAATAAGATATGGGTTCTGGCGAAATCTCATATCTGAACCTCTATTCGTCACAACGCCTACCATATGTGTATTACCCTCTAGTCCCAATATCAAGCAGACTATGAGTCATACCTAGCAGAACTTCTTTTGGCTTAGTGAATTATTATCTCCATAATAATTCACTCTACTCATTGATTGCGGATGTACTTATTGAATCTCGGATTTTGATGATGAAACCAATTGATAAAGTTATAATCTAATGTGCATTTAAGTGATGCAGGTCTAGCTTCGATCAGGGAAGATAAATTGATTAAAATAGTATAATCAAAAGTTAGGCCGAAATGGAACATGTCAAAAGATTAAACATCGAACCGGAGAAAGGTCAACGTATCGGTAAAAGGCTTCATGTCATAAATTCAGGCATCGGGCTAGAAGGATCAGATATTGCACCAAGAGCTCAGGTGTTGTGGAAAAAGGCTTTTGATTGCATCTATATATAGTGATCACAGTGGTGAGTTTCAAAACTATGATTTTTAAAACTTTTGTGAATCAAATGGGTACAACCATAATTTCCCTACTCTAAGAAATCCTTAACAAAATGGAGTAGTTGAAAGAAAAAATAGAAGATTACAAGAAATGACAAGAACAATGTTAAATGAATATAGCCCACCCAAATATTTTTGGGCTGAAGCCGTTAATACGGCATGCTATGTCATGAATAGGGTTTTAGTAAAACCATTACTTTTCAAAACTACTTATGAATTATGGAATAACAAAAAATTCAATGTTTCATATTTTAAAGTTTTTAGTTATAAATATTTTATTTTAAACGAAAACGATGCCTTAGAAAAATTTGATGCAAAATCCAATGAAGGTATTTTTCTTAGATATTCTTCTACTTCTAAAATATTTTACGTGTTTAATGAAAAAACTTTAGTTGTATAAGAATCTATTCATGTTAATTTCAATGAGGTTTTCGAATAAAATAAAATGATTTTAATGATGATTTTGATTTTGATGCTTTAAATTTGAATGAAACCTCTCCTCTCACTAGCAACTTGGATGGATCTTCTTCCAAAGAATCATTACCTAAGGATTGAAAGTATGTAGATGCTCATCCTAAAGAGCTAATCATTGGAGACACATCAAAATGTGTTCAAACTCGTTCTTCTCTTAAATTTTTTATGCTAATACAGCCTTTTTATCTCAAATTGAACTAAATGCATTGACAATACCTTGAAAGATGATTCATGGGTTATTGCAATATATGATGAATTAAATTAATTTGAAAAAAAATGAGGTGTGAAAGCTTGTTCCTAGACCTAGTGACCATTTGGTAATTGATACTAAATGGGTCTTTAGAAAAGCAAGATGAACTTGGTATCGTGGTTAGAAACAATGCTAGATTAGTGGCCAAATGTTTCAGCCAAGAAGAAACCTACGCTCCTATAGCTAGACTTAAAGATATAAGGATTCTCTTTGTCAATACTAGTTGTAATAATTTTAAGTTATTTCAAATTGATGTTAAAAGTGCTTTTCTTAATGACTTTATTTATGAAGAAGTTTATATTAAACAACCTCCCGGATTTAAGAATACTAACCTTCTATGGATTAAAACAAGCCCCTAGGGCTTGGTATGAGAGGCTTAGTTCTTTTAATATTCAAAATAATTTTATGAAAGGCAAGATCGATACTACATTGTTTATTAAATATTTTAAAAATAATTTTTTCATTGTCCAAATTTATATTGATGATATAATTTTTTGTTCTTCAAGTGAATCTTTGTATGAACCAAAAGTATAAGTCAAGAGTTTGAAATTAGTTTAATAGGCGAATTAACTTTTTTTTTAGGATTACAAATTAAGCAACTAAGTGATTGAATTTTTATTAGTCAGACTAAGTATTCTTTACATCTATTAAAATGATTTAATATGGATAGTACTAAAGTTATTAATATACCAATGAATACTTCTACAAAACTAGATATGGATACTAATGGAGAATGTATTAATCAAAAGACTTATAGGGGTATGATATATAGTTTATTATACCTCATAGCAACTAGATCTGATATCATGTTTAGTGTTGGACTATGTACTAGATTTCAATCTAATCATAAGCAATCTCACTTAAAAGCTGTTAAAAGGATTTTTTAGATATCTAAAAGGAACTTCTAATCCAGGACTATGATATCTAAATTCTAAAAACTTTGAGTTACTTGCTTAAGTCGATATTGATTTTATTATTTGTCAAATAGATAGAAAAAACACTTGTTGATTCTAAAAACTCTTAGGTCATGTACTTGTTTCTTGGTCTTCCAAGAAATAAAACTCGGTTACATTATCTACAACCGAAGTTGAGTATATAGCAACAGGTGCATATTATGCATAAGTTATCTGGATGAAAAATACTTTATAAGATTATAGAATTCACTTGAAAAACATACTTATTAAATGTGATAACACTAGTGCAATATGTTTAATAAAAAATCTCATTCAATACTCTAAAATTAAACATATTGATATTATGCATCATTTTATAAGAGATCATGTTAATAACCATGACATATCTTTAGAATTTATTGATACAAAATATTAATTAGCTGATATTTTTATAAAACCTTTAAATGAGGAATAATTTGATTTTATTAGAAGAGAATTAGGTATGTTAAATCTTTCGAATGCATGAATTCCTTTATAATTTTTTAAATTTCTCATTTTTTCATAACTTGAATTTTCCTTTTAAATCGAGATCGTTACCTATAAATCCTTCCTCTTGCTATTTACAAAAGAAAAGATTCGATTCATGGACTTTTGGTATTCACAACTTGATTCCTTATTTTTCATGTGATGATCATGAGTCATTCCTGCTAGTCATAGGTGCCCAGCAAGCCAATCACGTGAGTGATGGCACGTGTGACTTGATACGGAATCTTTTTGCTTATTATATTTTGGCGTATATCACTTTATAACTATTACATATTTGCATATATATATATTGTGATGTCCTTGGATTTGTGCAATGGGAATCGGATCGTGATGAGATCACGATAATGAGATCGATTCACCTTTAAACACGATAATGAGCATCGTCGCAGCCCTATAATGAGATCGATTCACCTTGCGTCCGGCGGGGCTGGCAGCCCGCGGGCAGATCGGGCGCCTCTGCCCGCGGGGTGAGACGCCGCAGGGCAGCGGCGCCTGCCGCCGCTGCTCCCGCGGGCGAAACCCCCCCCCCTCCATAGGGGCGGCCGCCCGGTGGGACAGCACCGCCTGCGGGCGTTGCCCCACTGGCAGAACCGCCCGCGGGGGCGCCCACCTGCAGCGGCAACGTCGCCAACGGGCGTGCCACCTGCAAGCGAGGGCAACACCCTCACCCCGCCGCATAGGCCGCCGTCAGCAGTGTGGCGACGGCGGCAACAGTAAGAGGGAATTAGGGTTTTGGGTAAAAAGACAATTTTACCCTTGTGAATTTAAGAAATTCTAGTTTCTGTCTTTTATCTAAATTACGAAAATACCCTTAGGAATTGAGAAATTCCCTACATGTCCCTAATTTCAAAAAATATTATTTAATTAAAAGGTTTAGTTGATTATTATTTTTATTATTATCTAGTAGTCCTACATGATGATGATTATTTATACATGTGATGTATGATGTGTGGACGGATGATCATGGATCGTGTGATGTGTGTACTTGTGATTATTATTATTGAGGTTTGCGTGCCTCCATTATATTTCTCGTTTATTGTCGGGCCTGCGTGCCTATGATTAGGTTGTAATCACATGAGGAGGCACAGCGGGAGCGTGGATGCGATAGCGGGACCCACGAGACGGACGATTGTGATGCATGAAGATGCATCAAGATGTCGACGGAACCGACGAGGACAAGATGGACGATCACAGGGCATGGAGATGCACCGTTGCACACATAGATCTTGATGTGAGTGATTAGGCCTATTGGCTCGGGCCTAATCATATTAGGTTGTGGTCCATGATCATCTGGTGTGATTGCTTATACACATACTAGATATGTATATATATTTGCATGCGATGTAGATATATATTAAATATGTATATGTGTGACATGTCATATTAGGAGACCAAATCATAGAAACATCTCTCGATAATATTAAGTCGGTAAACGTGAGACAATTAGATTGACCCACGTGGCCTTCCATCGTTATAAGTAGGAACCGATTCCCGGTGTAGGTTGAGTTGGTCGAGTCCCTCGAGACTCACCTATATCGCGATTCGCTATCTTGCTTACGACATAGAGATGTCACCGGTGACCTGAGGGCATGGTATGCTTGGTCGAGTCCCTCGAGGGTATATCATCAAATCAGACTCATCTTGTAACGAATGTGTTGACTTAACCGAGCATCATGGTTAGTCGAGTCCCTCGAGGCCATGGTGATTCGGAGGCCGAACAGGACGGGAATCACAAGGAGTTGTGATCGGCAAGAGTTGCCTACCTTTTAGGCTTAGTGTGATTGGTCGAGTCCCTCGAGGTTACACTAAGACGCTGATTGGATCCTGATCCCCACTAGAAGTCTGCCGGAGACTTCCGTTTCACGTGCTGAGGGTGTCGCGTGACTCGTTAGTAAAATAGTGGGAGTATATTAAGATAGAAGTCCATATCTTGATAGTTTATTTCTTGCAAAATATGCATGTTATTCATTTCTGCTGCATCTTTATTTTCAGAAAATGTCGCTTTCAAATCCCTTACATGGCATACTTGATGTCAATCGCCTCACTGGTCCAAATTATACGGATTGGCTCCGTAACTTGAGAATTGTTCTCACAGCGGAGAAAATCGTATACGTCCTTGATACAGTAATGCCTACGCCCGAAGAAGGGGCAAACGAGGATGAGATCGTTCGCTACGTGAAGTACATTGATGACTCCACTCTTGCTCAGTGCTATATGTTGGGCTCTATGACTCCTGAGTTATAGAGACAACATGAAAAGATGGATGCCAGATCCATTCTCCTACATGTCCGCAAATTGTTTGAGAAACAGGGAAGGACTCAGCGATATGAGATATCCAAGAGCCTCTTCCGCGCTAGGATGACTGAGGAGACACCGGTTCAGAACCATGTCCTAAAGATGATTGAGTGGATAGAGAAACTCACAGGTCTATGAATGGTCCTAGAGGATAACTTGTGTGTGGACATTGTGCTTCAGTCCCTACCAGATTCCTTTTCACAGTTCATAATGAATTTTAATATGAACAAGCTTGAGGTGACTCTCCCAGAGCTCCTCAATATGTTGAGGGAGGCAGAGAGTACTATTAAGAAAGAGAAGCTAGTTCTCTACACTGGTGAGACCAAAAAGAAAAGGAAAACAGAAAGGTCCCTTAAGAAGGGAAAGGGCAAGGGCAAACCAGGTAAAACAAAGGTTGCTAAGAAAGACCCAGCAAAGGACAAAGGCCAGTGCTTCCACTGTGGTAAAAATGGGCACTGGAAGAGGAACTATAAAGAGTACCTTGTAGAAAGGGCGAAATAGAAGCTTGGAGAAGCTTCAGGTACATTCATGATTAATCTCCAATTGGCAGATTTTTTGTGATAGTGCATTGGTATTGGATACCAGTATTGCTCATTACATCTACAATTTATTGTAAATTCTAGCAAAGCCGAGGGGAGATTGACGAGAGGAATATTGCATAAAGGTTTGTTTATGCAAGACACTACTCCACATATCATGAATGTAAGTGTCCAAAAGGAAACGAGATGAGTTGAACAGTGCATACCTGCGGCATTGTATGCTAGGTCACATCCATGAAAGAAGGATTCAAAAGTTACTAAATGATGGATATCTAGATCCATTCGACTATGTGTCATATGCAACTTATGAGCCTTGCATTCGTGGAAAACTGACCAACTCTCCATTTAGTGGAACTGGAGAGAGAGCCACTGAGTTGTTGGAACTCATACATAGTGATGTATGTGGACCCATGTCAACTCATGCCATTGGTGGTTACTCCTACTTCATTACATTTACTGATGATTTCTCAAGGTATGGATATGTGTACTTAATGAAGTACAAGTCCGAGGCCTTTGAGAAATTCAGAGAGTATAAGAATGAGGTGGAGAACCAGACTGGAAAGAGTATCAAAACTCTTCGATCAGATCGAGGAGGTGAGTACTTAAGTATAGAGTTTACTCAGTTCCTCAAGGACCATGGGATATTATCCCAATGGACACCTCCTTATACACCTCAGCTCAATGGTGTCTCTGAAAGGAGAAATCGTACGCTATTAGACATGGTACGGTCCATGATGAGTTTCGGTGACCTACCCATTTTATTCTAGGGATATGCCCTAGAAACCGCAGGTTACCTTATGAACAGAGTTCCAACTAAGTCGATAGTGTCTACACTATATGAGATATGGAAAGGGAAGAAGCCTGATCTTAAGATTGTTAAGATTTGGGGCTGTCCTGCCCATGTTAAAAGACACAATCCCGATAAGTTAGAATCAAGGACAGAGCGAGGACAGAGCGATGCAAATTTGTGGGATACCCCAAGGAAACTGGTGGGTATTATTTCTATCATCTCGAGGACCAAAAGATCTTTGTAGCTAAGAGAGCAGTGTTCCTTAAGAAGGAACACATTCTTGGCGAAGATAGTGGGAGCATGATAGAGTTGAGCGAGGTTGGAGAACCAAGCTCAAGCACCACTCTACAGCCCGAGTTTGTTCAAGTACCTAATAAACAAGTTTGAACTTTACGCAGGTCTGATAGAGTATCCCATCCTCCTGAGAGATATGTGGGACATATTAGAGGAGAGGATGTTGAGGATATTGATCCTCAAACCTACGAGGAGGCTATTATGAGTATAGACTCCGGGAAGTGGCAAGAAGCCATGAATTCTGAGATGGATTCTATGTACTCTAATAAGGTTTGGAACCTAGTTGATGCGCCCGAAGGTATTGTACCCATCGGTTGCAAGTGGATCTTTAAGAAAAAGATAGGAGTAGATGGAAAGGTAGAGACCTATAAAGCAAGGCTAGTGGCTAAGGGGTATCGTCAAAGGCAAGGTGTTAACTACGACGAAACCTTCTCACCCGTAGCAATGCTAAAATCCATCAGAATTCTATTGGCTATTGCAGCACACTATGATTATGAGATCTGGTAGATGGATGTGAAAACCGCATTCCTCAATGGGAACCTCGAGGAGGAGGTGTATATGATACAACCTGAGGGATTCGTGTCCAAGAACTGCCCAGATAAGGTGTGTAGGTTGCTTAGATCCATTTATAGACTAAAGCAAGCTTCCCGAAGTTGGAACATAAGATTTGATGAGGCAATCAGATCTTATGACTTCGTTAAGAACGAAGATGAGCCTTGTGTGTACAGAAAGGTAAGTGGAAGCGCTATTACCTTTTTGGTGTTATATGTGGATGACATCCTCATCATTGGGAACGATGTAGGAATGCTATCCACAGTAAAGGCTTGGTTATCTAGACACTTCTCCATAAAGGACTTAGGGGAAGCATCCTATATCTTGGGGATTAGAATCTATAGAGATAGATCCAAAAGGATGCCTAGCTTGTCCCAGTCCAAGTACATAGAAACCATTGTCAAAAGGTTTGGCATGGAAAATTCCAAGAGAGGTCTCATACCGATGAGACATGGGATATCGCTTTCTACGAGTATGTCCCCAAAGACTCTAGAAGAAAGGGCGAACATGAATATGATATCTTATGTCTCAGCAATAGGGTCTATCATATATGTCATGCTATGTACTAGGCCTGATATAGCGCATGCTCTGAGTGTCACGAGCAGGTATCAGGCGGATCCAGGCTTGGAGCACTAGAAAATTGTAAAGTGTATCCTTAAGTACTTGAGAAGGACTAAGAATCTTTTACTAGTATATGGAGGTAATAGCCTTAAGGTTGAAGGCTACACTGACTCAAGTTTTCAGTCTGATATCGATGATAGCAAGTCGAATTCAGGGTATGTGTACACCTTGAATGGAGGAGCAGTATGCTGGAAGAGTTCCAAGCAAGATACTACTGCTGACTCGACCACATAGGCGGAGTACATTGCTGCATCAGATGCAGCAAAGGAGGGAGTCTGGGTGAAGAAGTTCATCACAGATTTGGGAGTCGTGTCGGGTAGCGAGGAGCCGATCTCCTTATATTGCGACAACAACGGGTCTTATTAGAAGTGTTCTGAGGAGGTTCCACCTTATCAAAGAGATCGTAACCCGAGGAGATGTAGTAGTGGAAAGAGTTCCATCCGAAGATAACATTGTAGATCCACTAACAAAGTCGTTGTCTCAGATTGTCTTTGAGCGTCACAGGGGTCTGATGGGGATCAGACACATAGGTGATTGGCTTTAGGTCAAGTGGGAGATTGCTAGTCATAGGTGCCTAGCAAGCCAATCACGTGAGTGATGGCACGTGTGACTTGATACAGAATCTTTTTGCTTATTATATTTTGGCGTATATCACTTTATAACTATTGCATATTTGCATATATATTGTGATGTCCTTGGATTTGTGCAATGGGAATCGGATCGTGATGAGATCACGATAATGAGATCGATTCACCTTTAAACACATATCCTAAATAATCCCGGTCATAGGTTACTCGAGAGGGACATCGTGATAATCGGACATACTGGTGTGTTGTATACCCATCCATATGATGGATGTAGCTGGTCTCATAGCTGCTAATGTAGGGACAATAGGGATACAGTACAGGTGCTCATTGGAGAATGCGTTCACAGATTGATACGCTTACGGAATGCTGGATGATTAATGATGCTTTATTGTCAAACAACGATTCCGTAGTCCTAGTGGTGTATCTGGTCCTTAGACTTGAGACACCAAGGATATCCTGTATGAGTGCTCCACTCTTTGATACCAGACTTATAGGTTTGGCTGTCCCAGATCTAGTACAGCTGGTCATTGGGAGTGGTAGTCGACCTTACGAGGGCTATTAAGTGTCGATAGAGGATCATCCACTCTTGGCGTCATGAGAGGAATATCCCATGTGTTCTTGCTCAGACAAATCCCTAGCCAGGGTCATTCGGGTTGAGAGAGAAAGAGTTCTCCGGGAGAATCCGATTAGAGCGAGACTCGAGTAGAAACCGTATGGGTCTGACAGCACCATGCTCGATATACGGTCTCTGGGATATTAGATGGATGAGGGACTATAGGTACACGGTAACTGAGGACAGACAGGTCCAATGGATTGGATTCCCCTGTATCGTCTGGGGACTACGGCGTAGTGGCCTAGTACGTCCGTAGTCGATGAGTCAAGTGAATTATTACAGAGATAATAATTCACTGAGTTAGAAGGAGTTCTGACGGGTATGACTCACGGCCATCTCGATATTGGGCCTAGAGGGTCATACACATATGGTAGGCATTGCGATGAGTAGAGGTTCAGATATGAGATATCCGACGGAGCCCTTGTCTTATTGGATGCAGATCCAATACCCACTAGGGGAGGACCCATTAGGGTTTTGATAGGGGACCTCTATAAATAGGAGGAATTCAGAGCCTCATAGGCTAGAGTCTTTGCTTGCCTTTCCTATTCTCCTCTCCCTCTCCACCTCAGAGCAGGCCTGGAGTTTTGAGGAGCGTCGTTGCAACCCTGCTATGTGGATCACCACTAGAGAGGAGGATGCTTGACCTCCTTCACCCTCTCCTAAGGATCTGCAAGGAAACAGAGATATACGATCTCCCTAGGTAACACAATCTACTCTATACGCAGTTTTAAGTTTCGCAGATTTTGCGTACCAATCTTCGCACGACGACGAACATCTCTTTGGGAATCGGGGATTTTGTTTTCTTATTCTTCCGCTGCGCATATGATGTCGCCCCCAAGATTTCCAAACAATTCCTCCTTCTATTTGCGAAGGAAGAGCCTTGATTCATACATCTTTGGATTAATAACTTGATCTTTTATGCAATAATCAATTCCTATGAATTATTCTTCTTTCTATTTACAAAAAAAGAGATTTGGTATGCACATTTTAATCTTTTTGATGAATCCTTTCTCTTTGCTATAGTAGAAGCTTGATTCAATGAGACTTATTTTTCATGAATTTGGTTCTTATAACTTGATGTTTCTTATGATGAATGAATTCCTCTCTTCTTCTTTTCCTCTTTTTTTTATTTTTCTGATAAAAGGAAGAAAGAAACTTACACATCTCAAGAAGAACCAAAAAGTATATGCATATCTAAAGCAATAATGCTAGCTTGCCCATTTCAAAAAACAATAGAAGTTATCTTACAAGCTTAACTTCTCATTTCACAAATTTGCTAGCTTGCATAAATTAGTGTAAAACTTACTTGAATAATTTAAAATATTTATATAAATTATTGGATGATTCTTTTTTTTTTTTGATGACAAAGGAAGAGAAATGATAAATTAATGGTATCATGACCAAAATGTTAATTTAATTTTGGTATCATGCATGAAGTGATAAATGCTTAAAATTTTAATGTATTAGCATTATGTATGTTATGTCCAAAATAATGTTAATTTTGGTATCATGAATGCTTTAGCATCATGTAAGGTATGTCCAAATGATGTTGATTTTGGTATCATGAATACTTTAGTATCATGTGTGTTATGCCCAAAATGATGTTGATTTATTTTTAGTATCATGCATGAAGTGATGATGAAATATAATGTTTTGAAATTGTGCATGTTACATTTTTGATAATTTGAAACTATAATGATGCACAACATATGAAAATTTTGATTTGATTTATTACATTCGATCATAGTGATCGAAATTATTTCACTTGAATTCAAAGGTCATGATTCCTTTTGAATTCAAGTTTACTTTTATCTCAATATAGCATATAGATAGGGAGAGTTAAGCTTAACTCCGTCATCAATTGATTGTCATCATAAAAAAAAGAAAAGATTGTTGAATCTTGGATTTTGATGATGAAATCAATTGATAAATTATTGATCTAATCCATATGTTGAGAAGAGTGTTGCATGATTAACTACGATAATGAATAAGGTATAAAACAGATGTTGGGCCAGAGTCAAAGATCGGACGATATATCAAAGATTTGGATAATATGTTAGAAGCTCACTAAGAGTTCACAAGAGCTCACCGATAGTTCGTCTAGAGTTTGCTAAGAGTTCATCGGGAGTTCACCAATAATTCATCTAGAGTTCGCCAAAAGCTTACCGAGAGTTCACCGAAAGTTAGTCAAGATTTTGCCAGAAGAACAATTGACATACCAGACAAAGATTACTTAGTTAATGCATTAATTGTCATAGTTAGAACTTAGATTGAGTTAGGATTGGGAGGAAATCTCATTAACTCAATTAGGGGCCAATTGAGTGACCTAGGCTGGACTAATGGCCCAAATGTGACTTGGAGCCCAGTCAAGCGATGGTATCGCTGGCGGCGGAACCGCCTAAGGCCCAACCTCATAAGTGGTCTGGGCGGTGGCACCGTCGGCCATAAAATGGTTGTCAAGCGATGGTACTACCAGAGCCCAGTCTTCGAGGCTCTATCAAGATATAGTACCGTCAGACTGGGCGGTGGTACTGTCTAGTGTCAGAGTGTCATACGGTAGTACCGCCACTACCATAGAAACATGAGATGAGACACTTTTTGGCTCCATTTTTGAAGTCATCGGGGCCTATAAATATCCCACTCTTTCCTGCATAAAAGAGTAACAAAGTGTGAACAAAAATCTTGAAGTGTTGGGGTGTGAAAGTGTTGTAAAAGTACTAAGTGTCCTCCTTTTCCCTTTCTAAGTCTTGTGATCATTCAAGTGAGGTACGAGGCTTGTAAGAGTTTTCTCCTAAACCTGTGAAAATGAAAAAGTATTATAAGAGGGTGGTTGGTCTTCATCCATTTAAGGAAGACCATTGGTGGATGCTGATGACCTTGACATAGGAGGAATCAAAAGTGAATGTAGGTCACAACGATTGAACCACTATAAATCTAGTGTGTTCTTTCCTTACTGCTTACTTTCATTACTTAGCTGCACTCTGCATTGTATATTTACTTCATGTCGACATCTTCTTGATACAATTTCTTCATTACATTTTTATCAACTCGAAAAGATTTAGAATCACAACCATCATTTTTATCGTTGCACTAATTCACCCCCCTCTTAGTGTCATATTGATTCTAACAATCGAGAGTAGTAGCCAACCTTACGAGGGCCATTGAGTGTTGATAGAGGATCATCCACTCTCGGTGTCATAAAAGGAATATCCTATATATTCTTGCTCAGACAAATCCTTAGCTAAGGTCATTCGGATTGAGAGAGAAAGAGTTCTTTGGGAGAATCTGATTAGAGCGAGACTTGAGTAGAAATCGTATGGTCTGACAACACCATATATAGTATACAATCTTTAGGATATTAGATGGATAAGAGACTATAGATATACGATAACTGAGGATAGACATGTTTAATGGATTGGATTCCCCTATATTGTTTAGGAACTACGATGTAGTGGCCTAGTACGTTCGCAGTCGATGAGTCGAGTGAATTATTATAGAGATAATAATTCACTAAACTAGAAGGAGTTATGATAAGTATGACTTACGGTCAGCTCGATATTGGACCTAGAGAGTCACACATATATGGTTAGCATTGCAATGAGTAGAGGTTCGAATATGAGATATCCGTCAGAGCCCTTATCTTATTAGATATCCAATAAGCTCATGAATTATTGGATCCTATGGATGAGATCTGATAAGGGCTATTAAGAGATTATTAGATAGAGATATACTGATTTAAAAGGCTTGGGTAGTTGGATGGAGATCCAATACCCAATAAGGTAGGATCCATTAGGGTTAAGTTGACAAGGGATCTTTATAAATATGAGGGAACTAAATGTTCATAGGCTAGAGCATCTCTGGGTTATCATCTCCTATTCTCCTCCCCTTCTCCTCCTCAGATAGCAGGTCTAGAGATTTGAGGAGCATCGTCGCAGCCCTATTATGTGGATCACCGCTAGAGAGGAGGGTGTTTAACTTCATTCATCCTCTCCTACAAATCTATAAGAATTTAGGGATATACGATCTCCCTAGGTAACACAATCTATCTCACACGTGACTTTTAAGTTTTATGAATTTTACGCACCAATCTTCGCACGATGACGAACACATCTTTGGAAATTTTGAAGATTTTATTTTAATATTTTTCTACTGTGCATGTGACATCGCCCCCCAGATTTCTCTATACCTCATCCATCTAATATCCTAGAGATCGTATACTGGGCATGGTGTTGTCAGACCCATATAGTTTCTACTCGAGTCTCACTCTAATCAGATTCTTTTGGAGAACTCTTTCTCTCTCAATCCGAATGACCCTAGCCAAGGGTTTGTATGTGCAAGAACACTTGAGATATTCTTCTCATGACACCGAGAGTGGATGATCCTCTATCGATACTCAATAGCCCTCGTAAGGTTGGATGTCACTCCCGATGACCGACTGTGCTAGATCTGGAACGTTCATGCTTATAAGTTCGGTATCAAAGAGTGAAGTTCTCATACATGACATCATTGGTGTCTCAAGTCTAAGGACCAGGTACATCATTGGGATAACGGAATCACTATCTAACAATGATGTATCATTAACTATCTAGCATTCCGTAAGTGGATCAATCAGTGAACTCATTCTCCAATGAGCACTTGCACTTGCACTGTAGCTATAATGTCCCCACACGAGCAACTATGAGACTAACTGCCTCCATCATAAGGACGGGTTTACAACACACCAGTCTGTCCGGTTATCTCGATGTTCTTCTTGAGTAATCTATGACTAGGATTATTTAGGGTCTATGTTTAAAGGTGAATCAATCTCATTATCGTGTTCTCATTACGATCCGATTCTCATTGCACCGATCCATAAACATCACAATATATATATGCATATATGTAACAAGTAATATAAAGTGATAAAATATCAAATAATATAATGAAAAAAATATATCATGTCATATGTAACGTCACTCATGTGAGTGACTTATAGTGAACATCACAATATATATGTGCATATATGTAACAAGTAATATAAAATGATAAAATATCAAATAATATAATAAAAATATATATCATGTCACATATATCATCACTCACGTGAGTGACTTATAGGGTATCTATGACTAGTAGATTCAAACAATCAACGAAGAAATTATGGTTGAGATTTGTTCCAAAAAGGGATAAGTTATATACCAGTCAACTTTGACTTCAAATAACAAAAATCTGATGGAACCAATTTAATTGGTCTACTCAAATTTTCACAAAAAAATAAAAAATGAAAGCATATCAATCAATATATTTTTTTCATTTTAAAAATATAAAATTTTATAGATAATTTAAAAAACAAGTGATACTATTTGAAAATCAGATTTTTCTTAAAAAATAATCATAAGAATTAAATTATTTAAAAAATATTAATTAACCTAGCTGGTAAATATTTTGATAATATATCTTTTTAAAAAAATCCGATTCTAGAGGTCGCATGGGGAAAAAATTATATGTAGAAGGGCAAATCGGCAGAAGTATTTTAGAAGATCACTATTTAGGCGGGTTGTCCGTTGCGTTCGTTCCGCTCTCGCTCTCGGCCGTTCCGAAGAGACGACGCTGGCAGGGAGCAAAGAGACAGAAGCGACCGCAAGATCCTGGGCGCTGGCCGACTAGCTCTACCGCCTCCGTGACACCTATTTACTTCGAGACCCGAAGGAGAAGACCTCCAAGCTGAAGACCCTAGCCGACGCGGCTCTCGCCCTCGTCGATTCACTCTATTCGACTATGATAACCCTTCTCCCATCGCTCTACGTCGATCTATTCTCGTTCGTGTCGGTTTCAATGAACAATTGGAAATTTCACGCTTGAAATGGAGGTAAATCAATGTTTTGAGGTTGCTATTTAACAGATTGCCATGAATGTTGTACATGATCCACTTCTAGTCCATACTGCCACTTTAGTAATTAAGATCTTAGGTGCGATTTGCTTGAAAGATTTCTTTATTGAACTTTTCCTAGTATTGATAACGTGTGTGAAGACGCACAGGACCAGCTCTTAATCTGCAGGTGTCAGTAACAAGAGCAATGGGAAATATATAAGCAGATTGTCACATTTTAATACATTTCAATTTAACTTCGAACTTAAGTTTTTAGACTAGAAGTTGTTAAATTATTAAGTAGTAATCTTTAGACATATATGTACTTCAAGAACATGAAGATTATTAGTCCACAAGTTTCTCATTCTGGACAGCTGTCATTGTGAGGGTAAGTCCTGAATAATGATTTATTTGGCATGTGAAACTTATCATATTTTGGTAAATAGTATTATTATGTTGATGTAATTCTTCTACCTGGTTTTATGAAGGGAACGACAGGAAACCAACATGACTACTAACTACAGTGCATATTTTAACACATGGTCCTGCCTTGTATATCTGGAAATATGTTACAATGATTGTGGTAGTTCTATATGGTCATATGGGAAAATATTGTCTGTGGAATTCTGTTTTCCTATATGACTTCCTCATGAAAAAAAAAATCTTAGGTGATTATTTACTAATGCGTTTTAGTGAAAGCTTTATCATCTATTTGGATCAGCATGCCATTTTCATTTTGATAATAATGTCTTTCATTCCTTCAAATCACACACACAAGAGGAAGTCACCATTGCACAAGCCACAAAATATGAATATTTGAAGGGAAAAATACTAGATGTCTTTCCTGACTACAGAAAAGAAGCAGCAGCTCATTTGTTGAAAGCTTTATGCAATAATGAAGATTTTCATGTTGATATAATGAATTAAAAAGTCAGGCTTTGTGTAAAATTTGTGTTGTGTGCTTCACATTATTTTGAATCCATCTCTTGCAGATGCTTGGTTATGCTTGGGCAATTGCATTGGGAAGAAAGGGGATTTTCCATCAGCAGAAAACTGCTCTTCTTTAGCACTAAGCAAGATGTGCAGGCTCTAGACATAATTCACTAGGTCGCTGAATTCCTATTGTTCGTAGTACTCAATCAAATAGCTTGGCCTTCCAGTATATATTTATTCAAGACCAAACTCATTTCATGCAGAGCCCTAACATTGTCAACTATTAATGCTCAAAGGAAGTATGGCCCAAGGCAAGCAAATCATCCTGTCTGTGCACATTTTACTTGCAATTTAATATGCTAATCAATGTTGCATAATATGAGCATATGACAAAGTTACTAAAAGGAGATTTATGACAGATAAGGGAAACATGACTTTAATAGATTATGTTTTATTGGAAAATTATTGGAACATGAAGTTTTTGAAGTCGTGTTAAGAAGCCTCAAATATCTGAATCTAGTTGGGTAGTTTATTATTTTATTAAATATATATCCAAACAGACAATACAATAAGATACTCAATTTGTCTACTACATTATGTGTCACTTGTAAATCATGGTATATCTTCAGTTTCTAAATTTCATATGTAATGTGAACTTTGACTTCAAATCTATGTGTATTGTAAGTTTTGACTTCTTAATTAAAGATCTCCATGGTTCCAGTTTTGGGGTTATAACAAGTCAAATAATGTCCAATACACCTATCCAATACAAATTGTGCTTGTCTCTATGTTGGTGCTTTTCTCGTCTACTTCCTGAAAATTTCTTTCGTTTAATTCTTGATCCTTGATTTGAGTTCTTACCTTATTTAGATTGTATCCTCATGTTTGTGCCATATGACCCAATATCTGGTTCGTCATAGATCATACTAAACTTAAAGCAATTCTGTAAGTATTTGTGTAGTCAAATGCTCCCCATTTTTGTCGAGACTATGCATGATGGAATATTTGTTTTATTTATTTAGTTCTTTCCAAAATATTAGCTAAGGTTTGTGCTAAGAGATCTTTACTCTATCTATTTGAGGATTAATGTCCAATACAATTACATGTAGATACAGAGAATAAAACAGTCTTGATTGTTGAAAGCATCAAACATGCTGGATGTCGAGATGGAAATTCTTAGTGTAAGTTCTTTTTCACAAAAGAAGTATGATTGAGATTATATTTGAGTGTCCACATTAACATTTACAAATTGCCATCATGGTGCAAAATGTTTAATATGGTGGGTATGAAAAGACATGACTATGACAGAGACTGGTAGGAACTGATTAGCATTAAACAAGTTTATAGCCAACGGTAATACGAAACATACAAATTTCACTTCATATTTTGTTATTCTAGTTGTGGTTTGTGTCACTGATTTTCATATTTTTATTTATCTCTCTGTGTTTCTGCCTTTCTTTCTTTTCTTTTTTCTTCCTTTTTCAATTGACTTCTGTTTTTGCCTTTTCACTTTTCTTCTTTTTTCCTTTGCTTCTGTGATGGTAAGCATTTGTTTAGTTGTCCCTCCTTCTTAGTTTTATACTACTGCTGTTTTAAAAGTTTTAACTTACTCTCTAACTGTCGCCTCCCTTTTTTTCTTCTTATTTCACTTCTTACACGACTGTTTTCTGCAGCTGCTTTTACACTGGATAATACTATTTAGGGGTAGTAAATCTTCTTATTGATTGACACTACCTTTATATAAAACATGACAACAAATACCCGTCACTTTTCTAAGGTATTTGCCTTGTGCCTCATGCATCATGTGTCATCCCTCGTGCATCGCAGTTAGTCTTCAGTAGAGCTTTTAGCTCCTTAGTACTCCTTGCGCCCTTGGTAACTTTAATGTGGCTCCTTATATGATAGGCTTGCTTTAATAGAATAGATCATGCTTTATGATTAAGCAAGTATGTAGATGGTGATTATGTTAGCAATCTAAGTATACTGCAGTTAGATGCACTTGAAAGTGACACCAGTTGAAGTTATTGTGTATGAAGTTGATGGACCAGTTTATCGTTGCTCACATCACTTATGGTTCTCTAGTTTAGCTTTTGACACTTCCCTTTGTTTATTCTTGATGTCCCTATGCTCAGTTTTTCAAGTCGCTTCTTTCTTTGCTAATCCAACAGGACAAATGAATTTGTATGTCTTGTATACTAAATGAATTAACCTATCTGATGATTGATTATTTGCATTTCAGTGAACTGCTGATTTTAGATTAAATTTTAAGTTCTGAGTTCAGACTGGTTATGGGAAATATTAGTTCAAAGTTCCTTTTGAGTTTTGACCACTATTTTTTGCTTCATTTACTATTTTGATATTCCTATTCTATAGATTTTCAACAAGTTGCATCTCTCTGTCATGGTTTGGTAAGTCATATCCAAGATACTGGAACAGACTGATTCATTGATCTCCTTCAATAAAATGTGGCTTGTGCATGTAGGTTTTAGATCCCCACTTGTATTATTAAAGATTCATCACTATCATAACTGATCTTGTACCATCTACAGCCTGTATAGTAGGATAACGCAGGACTTATTCATATCGAGAAGGGAGCAGATCCTTGTTGCATTCAGCCTCAGCTTGTATTTGTTAACATAACATTAAATTGCATGCACTTCTGGCAGCAATTCTTATCTGTTCTCTGATAGTTTGTTTGATATGAATCAGCACTGTCACTTCCAGTCTATTCAATATTCATGTTGATTTTGTGGAACAAATTCTTGTTAATGACAAAGTCCTAGTACCTCATCATTTTGCTGGCCTGCATATGTGCACAGCATGAAGCTTGAAGGTGAAACCCACTGCAAAATTTTGTTTACATAAGAGTGTCTGTTGTAGTTTGATATCTGTTGATGTTTGCAGCATGTAACTGGAATAACCATGATGGATTTTTGTTCGTCGTCTTTCTTTACCAAGGTAACATTTTGATGTCTAACGTTAATGTGCTCCTTGTCTCTTGAAGTATTAAGCATAAATTTTCAGTATTTATATTCCTTGTGCTTTGTTTCCAGTCATAATATGGACTTGTTTTATGGAAGATTGGTTGGGTATAATATTGATTATCTCAACTAGTTAAAATTTTAAATCTTGATAGCCTCAAATCCTACCAAGAAATAAAAACTTTTGCTTATTGTTTATACCGTCCTATCTTAATTGATCAACTTGAACCTGAGATAGTTATGTGATGGTTCTTGTTTATGTCCTCGACTTGAAGGTGGAGTTGAGCTCAAAGAACCACTTCTCGGCATTGTACTTCCCCATAGATGATTTTTCTGTGAATCAGTAACAATATCAGCTTATGGCTGTTTCTTTAATTGCAATTGCAACAAGTATAATCCTGTAGATAATTCCTTTTTTGTGAAGGTTTTTGTAGTATGTATTGACTGAACTGGTGATTTACATAAACAAATAGACCTTAATATCATGTTTGTTTTTCTTAGTGACCATTGACATTGTTCAGATCATTATCTCCAGAATAATATTACAGCACGAGAAGTCAACAAAGTAGAGACATGTAAAACTCCCCTCAAGCATCAGACTTCTCAGCCACTTCTGTTTGCTTGTTGACCCTGCTTCTGAGTTCTTCAAAAGCACGCATGCTTTCTGCATCAAATCCTCCAGCAAACTGCAAGTTCACACAAAATGGGTCATGACATGAAAGAAACAGGTGTGTTTTACCTTGTGAATTATCAGCTCTTCTAGTTGACGTTTTTATCATGAGACAAGCATGAGAACTTTACCTGATGGACCCGGAATGCAAATCTTACACCTTGCAGAACCAAAAACTCTCTGTTTGGCTCTTTGTCGCTGCCACTGAGAGCATCAAGCTCTGAAGAAACCCTCTTCATGTACTTCCTTGCCAGCTGAACTGTTGACAGTTTGATCTGCCAAAACATCCGTATGTCTTTGAGCTTATTCTTATTTCCAGCTCTTCAAGATCATAATTGAAGCACAAAGTATGTTGTTAGATTAATCTTTATATGGTTCACTACCTTGCCCACCACACCAGAGTCCAGCAGCCAATCAGTTGGAATCCCGAACTCCCTGTAACGAGCAATTGCCATGTCTCGAGTTCGCAGCAGTGCATACACACTTTGCTCCATTCTGCAACATCAAGGTCACAAGCTCTGAGAAGGCGGCCCAAAAGTATCACCTAAACCACTCTGCATACCCCGATGTACTTACTTCTCGAGCAGAGAGTACATCTTCTTGACAGCAGCCTCGCAGGGCAGTTTGGGGTCGTCTTCGAAGGACGAAACCTGTTTCTCCAACTTCATCAGGTCTTGGTACTCGAAAGCTGCTTCTCTCAGAGCATCAGCTTTGCTCTCTGGCCAGTCGAAGTGCTTCAGAACGGCTCGCTCGTCCACCTGCGAATCCAATCGATCATGACAACAGAAGATGAACAGCGTCAGGTATTTGAGCTCAGTGGCTGTTGCCTACCAAGAAGGAGAGTTCTTCATCTAGCCAGTTGACGAACGCAACAAGATCCTCGATGTTGGTGAACCTTGCAGCTCTGACCTCGGCGGCCAAGGATTCAACAAAGTCGCCCTGTGTCTCGACATCAGCTTTCACCTGCATCAGCACCAAGTAGATCTCGTCATTGAGTCCAACAGATGATGTGAGTAGCGAAGGGAATCGATGTGCTTACAGCCAACAGGAACGTTGATCGGTTGGCGATCTCGCCCAGCATGTTGTTCCTGGCATCTGCTACGTTGGATGCAGTGGCGAAAACTGTTGATGGCTCCTTCTTGGCCTCGCGTTTCATGAGAGACTGGTAGAACTCAACCAGTTCAGGTGCTCGATGGACCTTGTCGCCGCCGGGCGTCTTCGATAGCCCACCGGGGGGAGGAGGAGGCCGCGGTGGAGGAGGCGGCGCGCCAGGACGTGGTGGCAACGGTGGAGGTGGTGGCACACCACTTGAACTGTTGGTGGAGCTCGGAGCACCACCACCAGATGATGGCTTCGGAGGCGGTCGGGGCACCCTCGGCGCCCTCTTCTCGATCTGTGCAAGCTGCATCTTGCTCACCACTGAGCTATCGATTTTGCTGCCGTTAGGTTGCTCACCTGGTTCAGTGGCTGCAGGTACCTTCTCCTTTATCAGGGCAAGCTTTGGAGGCAATGCTGCCTTCGTCCTCGACTCTGTGCATGGATTCAGAGCCGAGTTGTGGCTGAAACGTTCTGCTCGAGCTTGCTCGGCTTTCTCCTTGATTTGCTTCTCTCTTTCCATTGCCAGCTTATGCCGATCTTTGAACGCAGGATACTTCTCTTCAGCCACTCCCTCCACCGACTTGGACATCAAGTGGAAGGACGCAGCGACATTGTTCAGCTGCTCATCCGAGGAGACCTGCGTCCTAATGCGCGGAAGATTGGCTTCCTCCAAGAACTCATTCGGGTCCTGCTCCTTCTTCCCGTAGGTGGTGATGGCGACGCCATCTCCGGCGTTTCTGAGCATGAGCGTCTCCAATGGCCCTCTCGATCTCTGGCTGCTCCTCATCGGGGAGCGGTCGCCCAGCGAGCGCGTCGGGGAGGAGGAGACGCTAGCGTCATCCTTGCTCTTCCCCCACCTCCTCAGCTTCTGGATCAGACCTTGCTTCTTGCTCACGGAGCTGAGCCTACTGGAGAAGCTGTCCACCGAGGCGTTGTCGAAGTCTTCACTTCCCGGAGAAGAAGGCATGGAAGAGACGCTCTCCATGTCAGTGTCGCCTTGTCCGCGCTCCGATCCGGCGTACTCCATCAGCAGCCGCTTGGCTTTCTCCTGAGACTTGGGGCTGAGGCTCTTGTTGAGATCTCGAGCTGAGACTTTGCCGGAAGGTGTTTGGTGGTTCCGGAGCTCGTACCTCAGGCATGCATTGACCCACCTCAGGTAGACCAACTCCTCCACTTCACTGAACCTGTTCATCTGTAGGCCTTCTACTTGCTTGGATAAATCTTCATTCGCATGCCTTAGATTATTAATCTCCTGCCTGGCCTGAGCCACCAGTTCGGTCTGCACATGCAAGAGGCAACATGATCATAGTTTGAGGAGGATATCATGACTTGAAATAATCTGCTTCTGATAAATCTTTCTTTTGAGAAATACTAGTGTGATATCAACTCATAAAACTTTGAGATCAAAAGAACAATCAAGAGAATCAACAATTAAACATGAATAATTATGTAAGATTTGTTTTTGGCGTATTTTAATATGACTCCATTTAATAAAAAAACTTCTAGATAACCTGAATCCAAGCACAAACTTTCTATACACCATTTTATAAAAAAAATAATAATAATAATTTTCTCTTTTAGTCTCTCTAAATCAGATATATAAATCCTCCTCCTACACAAAACTTGACATGCCTAAATTATTTTATAGAGCATCCAATCTTTAATTTTCAAATATTTCTTTCATTTATATAGAAATATTTTTTATATTTGTATATATTTCCTCCAAAAAGCCTGATTCTAATTAAGAAATAAAAAGATGCTTTTCAAACCTAACAAATCATAACCTTTCAACACCAGCCACCTGCATTATTATTTGCTCATTGTAAAGATTTTGAACTTTATCAATAGCAGAAAGTATAAATAATAGTTCCAGGACCCACTTACAAAAGACAAATCCAAGATAAGTTTGTCGTAGCAAAACATAGAATGTGGATAAAGCATAGCCACAGGCATGGCACTCCTACAGCCACAACGTTTCTTCCATCTCATGAACACAAGAAGGAGCACAAAGAGCAATCTTTTGAAGCCAGCATTGAATCCAACATACCTCTGTCATGTTGGAAAGAGCAGCCGCTTTGGCTTCAGCTGCATCCAGCTTCACGACCAGCTCCCTCTTCTCATGTTGCAGTTCCTTGTTCTTCCTCCTCAGTTCCAGAACCTCCACCTCCAAATCCTTCACAGCCTTGAGCCTCTTCTCCACTTCCACCTCCTTCTTCGCAGCCTCCTCCTCCTTCGCCTGGAGGCTGGTCACCTGCTGCTTCAGCAGCAGCAGCTGCCCCTTGGTCTGGCTTGCAGCCTGCTGAATCTGCCGCTGCAGTTCCCTGATCTTGCTCCTCGCCACCTCCAGTTCCTTCTTTGCCGAGACGCCCTGCGCGACCTCGTCTTGGAGCTTCTTCCTCTCGGCTTGCAGAGAGTTGATGGTGATGTTGAGCATGTCGATCTCTACTGTCTTGATCTTGAACTGCTTCTGCAGCTCGACCACGTCCGATTCTTGCTCCTTGAGGCCGTAGTACTCCAGCAATTCGCCTTCCAGCTTCACCTCTCGCTCCTCCAACTCCTTCACCAGTCTGCGAAGCCTCTCCAGCTCGGAGGCATTGATTTCCATGTCGATGTCGTACTGGGATCGATCCTTGACGTCGAATTTGTCACTGGTTAATGGCAGCTCAACCTCTCCAGATAGAAGGTCTTCGAATTCTGGCAGGATCTCTTCATCTTCCAGGTCATGGAGAGGAAGAGCGATCGGCGCCGGGCTTATCACGCTGCTGATCGTTTTAACCTTCTCTTCCTCTTCTTCTTCCTCCTCCTCCTCATGCTGCTACAGCAAGAACAGTATGCTACCATCAAAAAGAAGATGAAAGCTATCAAAGAAAGAAAAAGAAGGAAATTAACTAACATGAATCTTTCTATCGGTAGCGTCGTAATCTCCTTCTTCTGAGTCATGCTTTGTGGTCTCCTCAGCTTTCTCTGAACTCACAGTTCATGGCAGTTGTCCAAGATTGTTAGTTCTCATGATAGGCCATCAAAACACAGGTGATGCACGTACTACCTGATGGCTTCAGGCGAGGAGGTCTGGATGTGTTAGCCTGCTTGACTGCATACGCTGCAACGGAGGCAGCAACCAGGAAGCTAAGTCTAGCAAGCATGAAGAATCCTTATCTGAAGTCCTCTCCTTCATTCATCACCTCCTCACAGCCTGCTAATACAGCAATCATCAGACCAGACTCAGTTGAATATGAGAAGAAGAAGAAGAAGAAGAGCTATGTGCTCTTACCAAGCCAACGACCAGCACATATCTGATAAATAGAAGCGGTTCAGATGGATAGCCAACCAGAAGTCATCATGTTGGAGCAAGGGAGCACCACCAGTTCATGTGGCTACCTTTCTCTATCCAGATTTACTTCAAGGTCACAGATGCGTGTGACATGAGAATTGCTTTTCCAAGGAGAGAGAGTTGGGGAACAGACAAAGAATATATTTGATGGAGGTTAAAATCCATCATGCGCTGTTTTGATAGGCCTTTGATGCACTGTTTGGCTATAGGTGCTTCTTATACAAAAGCATGGAGGAGGTGGGCTGTTCCCCTTCACACGGTTAGATAGAACAGTTGTGCAGGTGATAAAAGGTCGGAATTGTCTTTTAATTCTCAGCCAGTTACTAGTTTGAGAGAGAGAGAGAGAGAGAGAGAGAGTAATGAACCAATCTCATGGGTTGATTGATAAATCCTTAAATTCCAATTAATGATATACCCATTAATCCCTTATAAGTAGTTTTACTCACTCCCTGATAAAATTTGGGGTATTTACACACTACTCATGTTTTGATTAAATTTGGAGGTATTGATCTTTCTATAATCAAATTCTTACGTAGTAGTGCTTCGTGAGGTTTAGCTTATTAGAGACTTCATATTACTCAAGTCTTTTAATATCGAGTCAATGACCCTAATAATATTATATTTAATACCCAGTCGACGAACCTAATAAAATTATTTAATCATAATAAAATAATTTATTTATTAAATTTATTTAGTATGAATCACTGATCCAAATTATTTAATCCAATCTTAATAATAATATGCTTATCAAATTCTTTTTAAGACATAATCAATTCAATTATACTCTGCACATGTCCAAAATTATATTTCTAATTAAGTTAGGAGGGTTTAGCCTAATGAGATATATAGTCCAATTCTAAGACCATATCGAATCAGTAGATATTAAGAAAATGTACATTCAATCTTGTAGATCTCACATTATCGGAAGTTGATCTTCTCATTTCACAATTAGGGTTATGATGCAAAACCTTTTTTTTTTTACACGACAAAATTATTTTGGTTATTTTTTTCAGAAAAATAAAATAAACTTCTGTTACATCAAATAACATGACATTAATATGTGCAACGTGAAATCTATGACTTATGTAATAATATATAAACTTATTCAGATATCTCAAAAGAGATAAAATTATCTTAAATTCAGTATAACTGAAGAAATATCGGTCCAACAAAACAAAGAAAACAACGTTGTATTCCTCAAATGAAAATTCCAGTCCAATATAATCAAAGAAACACATGTTAGACTAAAAGAAAACAGACTAAGTACAAATAGAGTTCATATATATTCTCTTCGTTATTCTCTGCTATATCTCCATGTATATTTTCGTTTACGAATTTAAGATTTTTTAGTCATTTAAAACATTTTAATAACATAGAGTGATTTTTCTTAAATATTTTGAAATTTGAGACAAATTGTTGACCTAAATATTCTCTTAGCTCCGTCAATAAAATATATAAGTGATACAACATATATTAAGAATCGTACTATTCAATTGCTATGTTCAATTATATAATACATACAGTATCAAGCCTGTAAAAGTACACCGAAGTGGATAGTAAATATGTAGCAGATAATATACCGTATCCGATATGTCGATCGATATGAATGATGTAACGGTGATGACCAGATCGAGTTTGTTATCAAACAATCCCCAATAGCCGTATTTACATATAGCATATAATCCAGTGGTTTAGGTTAAATGCCCATGTGATAAGTAAAATATTACGAATCAAATCATAGATGAGACACATGGTCAAAAAAATATTTACATTTTTTCAGAAATAGGAATAGTACCTTCCACCACTAATCTAGAAGCTTTAGAATCATATCCCATGACCCTCTCTCTACCTCCCTGCAAAACCCCGATCCGACCGACGGGTAAACAACGGGCGAGAAGAGAAGTGAGAAACGCGAATCGATATGCTGCCTCCTCCGCTCACTCTTCGCCGCTTCTGCTGCTGTTGTAGCGCTCTTGAGGCCGCCGCCGCCTTCACCGTCACCACCACCAAGAGGAACCTCGTCTTCCTGGGCTCCCCACAGGTCTCCTCCCGCTCACGCCTTCTTTTTTCTTTCTTTGGATTCTATAGCTTGCATCTCGTTTGACTGGCATCTACTGCTGCGCAGGTGTCTGCTTCCGTTCTTGATGCGTTACTCGACTCGTCTCAAGCTCCCAATTCGATCTTTCAGGTATTTGATAATCCCGAACAAGTCCCGACCTATTAATGTATATTACCTCTGTAGTGATTTCCTTGTGTTCAGACTTTCCAAGTAGCCACATTTGGTATTTTAGCTGGTTATTGTTAGTGCAGTTTGGTTGTAGTGCTCGAATATGGTATTGAATATTGTTTGTTTGATCCAATCTCAGAAGTTCTTGATTCTGAACTTCTCAGAGATGCCCCTTTTAGTGCCGATTTGTAATTTTGTTCAAAGTGGTTTTTTTTAGTTGATAATATCATTGATAAACAACCTTTTTTTTAGCTCGCAGCAATTGTCACCCAACCACCGTCTGGAAGGGGTAGAGGGAGGAAGTTGATGCCGTCCCCTGTCGCGCAACATGCCATAGACAGAGGATTCCCTCAAGACCGCATACTCACACCTGAACGAGCTGGGGAGGTATTGGCTGATTGGAATGATTGTTTGTGTTCTGTTGCAAAGAATATCCATGCTATGTCATTTGCATGTCTGGCTATCTCAGTCTAGGACTGACTTCGATACATGTGTTTGTGCTTCTGTGCATAATGCACGTGACATTGCCTTATTTTGAAATACTTTTTGGTTTGACTGTCTGATCCTTAACTATCATGGCTTTTGGCAAATCTATTAGAAACTGTGTTGGACCATGGACATGTTTGCTGAAAGGGGCATTTTTGCCCAGGTATATCTTATCATAGATATAAACTGGGAAGTAAAAGATTTTATCTGATCATTTTAACTGAATATATCATTCTGTAATATTTTTCTTGAATATTTGGTAAACCCATTTGGCCATCTTGGTTTATCATTTTAGTCATTTTTAATCCACAATCATCTCAATCATTTGTTTGACTATTGAAAAATAAGTAAATCAACATAGTGTTGATATCAAATCCGGTGCTTTTCACAGTCATGCATTTGAGATAGGAATATTTTACTGTATTTAATGTTTGATGAGAATGCACCAATTTCATTTTGAATATGTGCAGATAAATTTAGTCATGCACCAATTTCCTTCACTTTCATATTAAATAAAATTGTCATTCCATTATGATTCTTCAGAGTTATGATATTAAATGGACTTCTTTTATACATGGATTTACCTATTTACATTTTAGATGTGTTTCATTGTCTGTATTAGAAAGTGGTGCTTTAATATTTTATCATTGTTTGAATTATCTGCTGTCAAATCCAAATGCATACATTTACATATGACAAAAGAATAGTATACATGGAAGGTCCTTTACAGTTTTGTCGTTCCTGCAGGAGACTTTCTTGTCTGATTTAAGGGCTCTAAATCCTGAACTTTGTGTTACTGCAGCATACGGAAATATATTACCTAACAAATTTCTGGAGATTCCACCATGTGGTACGCAAATAGTTTGAGTCACGAATTGGGTGGAGTTTCAGTTTATATTCTTAAGAATATTTCCAATGTCTAGTGATATTCATGATGCCTGCAAGTTTATTCTAAATTTATGAATTTGAAATTGAATAATTGATCTATCTCTTGTTACTTAACATTGATAGAAAGTGGTGAATTTATAATGGTGTGTGAATTTATATACCTTTCTTTTCCATGAGCGTGTGCCTGTTGTCTTTAAGTTGTATTTGAGAACCAGAAACTATGCATTTTCAAGTAATTATAAAAGTAGTAATATTAGTTGAAGTAATATAACAACAAGCCAAAATGCCTTCATATTAGTGGAAGCAGTATTGCTTCAATAGATATTACAGTGGAGCAGCAATAGAAGCAGCACATAGCAGTATCCAAACAAATATATATATTTTCTCTATATATAGCAGTAGCAGAGACAATGACAAATGATATAGCTACAAAGCAGCAGTAGTAGCAAGCAAAGTGGCGAAGCAGAATAGAATAGAAATAAGAACTGGGAAGTGAGGAGGACATATAATTTAAGGTAGTGTGACAGATCAGAGGACTATGCTTTGATTTGGGAGTGGTGGAATTGACACAGGAGAGAGGTAAACACTGGTTGGTATGCACCATAATGACCAGTATTTTAAAAAATGCTTATCCACAACCATATATAAGTTGGTACTTCTGTTTTGATCTGCTGAATTGAATGTTAGGTAGGTAGCTGCCTGAGGATCTAGGGTGCATTTCTGGTATAATGTATCTATCTGATTTTATTTGTTAATGGCTCAAATCCATACATAGCAGTTATATGAGAACCTGTTTTGCATGGCTATACATGCGAATTGCAAGAATGTGAAATATTGGGAGTTTTTAAAATTCTATAATTATATACTTCATGTTTTGTATATTGTTTGATATTGAAGTAGTATGATTGAAGAGTAAAGCATTTGACTTGTGCATGAGTTCATGGATAGAAATACCACATTTTGGCTGTATGGATAAAAGGTTCTCCTTCTGTTTTATTCTGTTGTTCTTCTAAAATAGGTATAAATAAAACTGCAGATTCTTCTTTTACCAAAAGTTTTAGAAGTTATCATTCATGAAAAGGAAAGAATTAGCTTGAGTTCACTTTCCTCTACTGTACCTTTGCTTCTTGAAATCTAATTAGGTAGGTGCTTAAAGATTAGATGTCTTTGACTTTCATGTTCATGGATTTCTGTTTTACTTGTTAGGTACTGTTAATATACACCCAAGTCTGCTACCCCTTTATCGTGGTGCTGCTCCTGTTCAAAGAGCATTGCAGGTTAACTAGTCCCCTATGTGATTTTGGCTGTCATTTATTTTTGCATGTACCAATATGTTCATTGTCCGGACAGGATGGTATCGCTGAAACAGGAGTATCACTTGCATATACTGTTCGAGAATTGGACTCTGGACCAGTCATTGCTTATGAAAGAGTGGTGGTTGATGACATTATTAAGGTACTATATTCTTTGAAATGTGTCATCTAAGTTGCACAGTTGGTGTCTTAATTTTCTTAAGACCTCTTTGGGAGTTGGATACTTTTTCAGTGATAGGCGAACTAGTGCAACAACCTAGGTTGTCCTTTAAGTCATAACAGATTGTAATTTGCAGTTGTCATTAGATCATCACCATATTTTAATGATGCAGACACCATGTTCTTGGTTAATTAACTTAATTCAAGATAATTTTTCAGTGATAGGCAAACTAGTGCAACAACGTAGGTTGTCCTTTAAGTCATAACAGATTGTAATTTGCAGTTGTCATTAGATCATCACCATATTTTAAGGATGCAGACACCATGTTCTTGGTTAATTAACTTAATTCAAGAACTTGTGACTTAGCTATACTTGGGTTTCCGTCTTGATAAATTTTAAGGGGAAATGCAGAAACATAGGTTAAGGCTTTTGAACCTCTCTAAACATTATGGTGGCAGGAACCTCATGCTCTTATTTATTTTTTGCGTTTTCTTTGAAATCCTAAAGATATAAGAAGAGAGTTAAATGGTTTGTTAAATAGGTTCTCTCTCTTTCTCTTCTTGTCAATAAGTGAGTGACTCAAGGAAACAGAGATGTCCATGACCTTTGATGATGGAAATCTATTGTGTACCCAGGTGCTCTAGTATGTAACCTCTGTATGGCTAGTACCACAACGAGACACTCATTGATTTGAGCTTTCATTTATGCTGGATATACCACAAGGATCTATAGTCATGTGAAGCAAGGTTTGCGATTTCGAATTGTACTGCCCGCTACCGGGCGATCCGCCCGATACGACTTGGCTGCAGAAAGGCTGAGGGAGAAGTGTCGAAGAAGGAAGAAGGAGAGGGCGTTTGATGAAGAGGGAGAATTGGGAGAACCTCGACGCGAACTTGTTTCCATGCCCTTTCTCGATCTCATTCGTCGTCGCCCTCCCTCGACGATCCCAATCCAAGAGGTAACGACAAGGAGAGTTGTAAAGATGAGGATCTGGAGGCACGGGGATAAGGGTAGGAGGCGGCTAGAGTAGTGGAAGAGGTGGTCTCCTTCATCGCCTCGTTTGCGGCCATCGACGTCTTCGCCGCCTTCTTCGTCGAATGCCGCAGACAAGGCGACGAGGAGAAGAGGAGGAGGCCATGCCGTCGAGGCCGTGTACGCCTTTTTTTAAAAAATATTTTTAATAATATATATATATATTTTTTATTTTTTTATATATTAATTTTTATATTATATATATATAGAGAGAGCAAGGTTCGTAATTTTGTACCGTACTGGCATATTGAGCTTTCTTCGATACAGTATGGTACGAGTGTATCGCTCGGTACGTATATATTAAAATATAAAAATTATTATATAAAATATAAAAATAATATAAAAAAGGAGGCGTACATTGCCTCCATGATGTCACCTCCTTTTCTTCTCCTTGTTGAGTTAGACGAGGAGAAGAATGTGTCTTCTCCTCATCTATGGCATTCGACGAAGACATTGAAGGTCGCAGACATCTCTGACCTTTGGCAAAGAAGAAGTCGAGCTGTCGCCTTTTCGTTACCTCCTGGATTGGGATCGTCGAGGGCGGGTGGCGCCGGATCGGAAAGCATCGAGGTTCTCCCGATTCTCCCTATTCTTCGAGCGCCTTCTCCCTCTTCTCCCTCGACGCTTCTTCTTCCCTCGTTGCAGCTAGACTGATACCGCCTAGTGGCGGGCGGCGACGATCGAAATCGACTGTTACCGAATAGGTCGGTAACGGTCGAAATATCGACCACTACTGCTAGATACAACCTCGTATCGTTCGATATGGGGCTAGATCAACGGTATACCGGGCGGTATCATTCGGTATTGTAATATTTGATATATAGGCACAACAGACTGGTACGTGGACCGCCCGCTACCAGACTGTCATGAACGATCATTGCGCACCCGCAACAACTTTGTTCAACAAACCGTTCGTTGCTTTTGCATGCTTGTACAGATACATGGTGCATGTTTTGCCTTGGTTTTGTGTTTTTACTTGAAAAATGTAAGCAATGACAGTTCGCAGCGCTGTAGTGCGATCGCTCATCGTGTCGGGCCAAACTGCTCCAAAATGGCTCCGTTTTCGCGTGTCACAGCTTGTTTTCTGCAGACCGCAGCCTCACGCAAAACGTCAGCCATCTCATCACTCTGGAACCCCTCGGGTGGCACCAGAGGGGATGGGCTTCGGGGTAGTGTCGGGCGTTGAACAATCTTCATAAGTTCACACGTTAACTTGACGGGAACTTGTCTTCGTGCCCGACACCCGGTGAGCAGTTGTTTGCGGACTTGCAACTGTTCGTTTAACCCTCTAAAGTCCTTGTTTTCTCCTTCCTCTCTTTTCTCTCTTGCTCTCAAGGTGCTCGCTGAATTGCTTGTAAAGCTTCCCTCTTCGCGAGACGTCGGGACTTGTCCGTCGCTCGTTTTCAAACTAATCAACATTTTGTTTTATAGGTCCTTCGGGACTTGTACGAGGTTGCAACTAGGCTGACCCTTTGCGGACGCATATGTCGTAAGGGTACCTCATGACTTAGGCAATCCCAGCTAAGTCCGAGGAGTTGGCGCAAGGGTGCTTCACGACTTAGGCAACTCCAGCTAAGTTCGTGACTTTGTCGTAAGGGTGTCTCACGACTTAGGCAATTCCAGCTAAGTCCGTGACATTGTGGTATCATAGCGGGCAAGCAATTCGAGCAAACAACGAAGAAACATCGCAATCTCGCCATGTCAAAGCATCGTGACAAATCGAGTAAGACGGGGCAAGCTTGACCATTGCCCCAAGCAGTCGTAGGTGGGCTGCAAGTGCAAACTCGCTCTCATGTTGTTGGAGCCGCTCTGGAGGAGTGTGGTAGCGAACATGACGAGCGAGAAGTTGACTACTCTCTGCGAGCGGAAGAGGCGCAATTTGGAGCGCCAACCGGGAAAACGAGCCACGAGGAGAGACTCACGGCAGTGGAAATCTGCCTGGATGTTCTTAAAGCTAGCTTGGAAGAACTCTACTAAGGCCAAAGAAGGCTTCTTGGGGTGGAGAGCTCGCAAGAAGCGAAATCTCGAATCGACAAGGTCGAGTCCCAAGTCGATCGATTGACGGAAGACACTAAAGACACTGTGCAACATCTGCACGAAGTCGTGGTAGAACTCACTTCTAGAGTGACAATGCTCACAAGGGCACTAAATGCGGGAGGGAGCAACACTCACATTGCGTCGCCACAAAACTTGAGGGCACCTGAGCCTCATTGCTATGGAGGTGCTAGGGACACAAAGGAGCTCGAGAATTTCTTGTTTGACATAGAACAGTACTTTCGAGCTACAAGGCTCGATTATGAAGATACCAAAGTTTTAATAACAACTATATATCCGAATGGGAATGCAAAACTTTGGTGGCGAACCTGTTGGGAGGAGATCCAACAAGATTGGTGTCGAGTGGACACAAGGGAGGACTTGAAGCTGGAGTTGAGAACTCAGTTCCTACCTGAGAACACAGAGTTCGTCGCAAGGAGGAAGCTGAGATAATTCCGCCAAAGTACTTTGTTAGGACTCTAGCTAGGAGAGTCCTAATAGAGAGGGGCATTCATGTAAAACCTATGTAAGCCGACCCCTATTAAAGAGGTGAAGAGGCCGGCTAGGGTTAGGAGGTTGTTTCTTAGAGAAGAATTATGAGTTGTAAAGGAATATGAGTCTTGAGTAGGAGTCATATTAGGAGTTAGTTAGAAGTAGAAGTCTTGAGTAGAAGTCCTACTAGGAGTTAGGGTTTAGAAGCCCTATAAATAGCCATATATTCCTTCTCTTTTGATAAGCAATAGATGAATCTTTTCTGCAGACTTTGAGCAGCAACTTGGAGGGAGCAACCCCTAAAGAGTTCCAAGGAGGCCGATCCTCTAAAGAGATCAACCCCAAATTTAGAATCTGCAAGGGTTCTATCACCTGGTATCAGAGCAGTATTCTTGGCGTCTCGTTGCCCTTCCACATCCATCCATCAACCCTCCACAGTTGCCCAAAGCAATTCCCATAATTGCTTAAAAGATCGTTGCCGAATTCCGCCGTCATCTCCACCATCGCGGATCATCCTTTGATCTCCTCGTGAATTGCAACAGGTTCTGGTTTCCTACCTTATTGCTGCTGCAATTTAGTTATCCTTATTCGAAAAAAAAAAATTGTTCCTATATTACTGTATAAACTTTTTGTCACAAAGTTTTCATTTCTACGACGAAAGATACATTGCAGAATTCCAACCGCATAGCACAATCTGTTTGATCTTGCTACTGTGTTTTTTCTGTCCAAATCCCTACAAAATTTTTTATGACAGCTTTGACATTTCCTAACAGCGGATTTCTCTTTGGTTTCGTCGAAAAATTCTCAATATAAACTACTGATCTTTTACGTCCAATCTGCTATACTTGAAAATCTGTGCCGCAGAAAATTGCAGCCGCATATTGTTGCCTTAACCAATCTATTTACAATCCATTTTGAACGAAATTTCTTATACACTTCATAGATCATCTTGGCTTCCATCTAAGATTGATCTATTAAGGAATTCATCTCTAAAAACGTTCTTGTGTTGCTGTAAATTTTCATCGCAAACCGCTAAAATTTTTCGACGAGAATTCTGCTATCGCAACTTGCACCAATTTCCCTGTCGTTATACTGCCGAAATTTTCTTGATTAAATTGGTCATCCTTGCTGTCATATAAACTGAGATTTTGCTGTAAATTCCCTCCTTAAATCTCTCGGTTTTTTTTGAAAATTTCATCGAGAAACCGTTATTTTTTCGACGACAATTCTGCTCTTACAAGACAACACATACCTGCAGCAACTTCCACTGATTTTTATCAAACCTTTGCTGTCATCTACCATAGATCTAAAACTTTTTTCCCTAACCTTCATCCACTATCATCGTAGCCCTAAAACTCCACCAAACCACACCCTCAAACTACACCAAAAACAACCACAAAACAAGCCTAAACCGTTGCCTACATCCACCAATCCACCAACCCTTTCGACCATCACTTCTCTCAACCTATACATGCCTTTAACCCGACAACAAAAGAGAGATCTTAACATCACAGATTTGGAGACATATACTATGGCATTTGAGGAGGCAATCATTACTAAATTCGAAGCCTTCGAGGTGCGAATGGAGGATAAGATTCAGACGCTCTTTACCGAACTCAAATTGGGCCAACCACCAAGCCCGAAGAAATCATATCAAGGAGAGAGCTCTGCCTAATCGCACTAAGCCCGAAGAGATGACTTCCAAGAGAGGGGAGGCTCTATGACCAACCCCAACTATCCACGCATGAGGGTGGACTTCCCTAGATGGGAAGGAGACCTGATTGGTTGGATCTCGCGCGCAGAGCGATATTTTCGGTACCATAAAACCACGGACGCATTTATGGTGGAAATTGCGGCTATACATTTTGAAGGGGATGTCATACAGTGGTTTGACTGGTTTAAACACACTCATGGAGTCCTCTCATGGTAACAATTCAAAGAAGGACTGCTGATCCGCTTCGGACCAACCGATTACGAGAACACTAACGGACAACTAGCAAAGATCTGACAAACCTCCACCATTCAGGAGTACTAAACCAGGTTTGAAAGGTTATCTAATCAAACTCATGATTGGTATGAAAAATAGCTATTGGGGATCTTCATTGAGGGCTTGAAGCCGGAGATTCGGGGAGAAGTTAAAGCGCGACAACCGTACACGCTTATGGCAGCCATCTCTTTCGCACGATTTCAAGAGGAGCGATCGAACCATGAAGCCCGGATTACTAGGGTTGCTCCTCGACTAGCAATACTAAAGCCCTCAGCCCCCCCTACTGTCAACCAAGTCCCTGCACTAAAAAGGTTGACAATAGAAGAGCTTCGGGAGCGATCTGCGAAGGGGTTATGTTGGCACTACGACGAGCCGTGGAGCCGCAAGCATCGTTGTAGAAAAGGGAGACTTCTTATGATTGAACCAGTAGAAGAAGAGGTCATTGAACATCTAGAAGAGAGCCTTGAACATGAAGAAGAAGATGCGGAAGAAGATCCACAACCGATCGACGTTACGGTACACGCACTAGCCGGCTACTCAAACCCGCAAACGATGAAAGTTGGAGGCCTTCTCAAACAACAACCGATCACCGTTCTCATCGACACGGGCAGCACTAATAACTTCATAAATAGTAAGCTTGCTGCTCGGATGGCGCTCCACATCGAAGGTTGCAGCAAGTTCGACGTAAAGGTCATCGACGGAAGAATCCTAAAGTGCGACCAAAGATGTCCGCAGGTGAAACTATTACTGCAAGACCAAGAAATTATCATCGACTTCTGCCTCCTACCAATTGGTGACTATGAGGCCGTGCTTGACATAGAACGACTGACGACGCTAGATGATGTCTCTTGGAACTTCTCCAAATTAATTATGAAATTCTACTGCAAAGGCAAACAAATCATCCTACGCGGAAAGTGCGGAAGCAACGTAACCACCGTTTCGACCCAACGAATGGAGAAAGTTTTGCACAAGGTAAATGGTGGCTTTTTGATGCATCTCCAGCATCAACTAGAGGGGAAGAAAATAGAAATTGAAGATCAAAATCTTGCCCAATTGCTTGCTGAATTTGCCGACATTTTTGCTGAGTCGCGCGGTCTTCCTCCTACGCGGCAACATGACTATCGGATTCCAATCCTTCCAGGCAAGCCACCAGCGAACACTCAGTCGTACCGATATCCTCACCTCCAGAAGGATGAAATTGAAAAGATCGTAAAGGAGATGCTTGAAACAGGGTGGTTCGGTCAAGATGCAGCCCCTATTCCTCACCGGTGCTACTTGTACGCAAGAAGGATGAAACTTGGCGGATGTGCATCGACTACCGAGCTTTAAATGACATCACCGTCAAGGACAAATACACTATTCCAGTAGTATATGAATTGCTAGATGGAAGGGAACACGAATCTTCACAAAGCTGGACCTTCGATCCAGGTATCATCAAATACGAGTGTGTGAAGAAGACATTCCGAAAACCACATTTCAAACACACAACGACCACTACGAATTTTTGCTTTCTTTAACAGAAGGTGGAATATCTTGGGCATATTATATCAGAAGAAGGTGTGGCAGTGGACCCCTTCATAATTGAAGCAATGCAGAACTGACCGACCCCGAGGAACATAAAATTGCCACATGGCTTTCTGGGTTTAACAGGCTACTACCGTAAGTTCGTGAAAAACTATAGAAAGATCAGTGCACCACTTACTTCCTTGCTAGAAAAAGATGCTTTCCAATGGTTGGACAAAGCCACTACCGCCTTAGACGAACTTAAAGCCGCAATGACAACAGCGCCCGACTTCGACAAGATTTTTGTTATTGAAGCTGGTGCCTCTGGAGTTGGAATTTGACACGGGAGTGTCTAATTTACTACAATATGATCATATGATCCTTGATTATGATATGGTATTTTTTTCAGCCAACAATGATGCCTCATAATCTTTAACTCAGCCCACTTAAATATGATAGTTCATCAGTATATTCCCTGTACAAAGTTAAAACTGTTTCAAGGTGCTTTCCTTCATGACAAAGGAATGCATTAAAGGAGTTGGTTAGCAGTTGTGAACATATCTTCATGACCAAGGAATGCATTAAAGGAGTTGGTTAGCAGTTGTAAACACTTAATTTTGAAATTTCCTATGCATGAAGGGTTGTTTCATGCATTAGTATTTATTTTGTTGTTTAAGACCTAGAAAGAACTTTAGAAATTGATAATATCTTGGCAGAAGCTCTCTTGGAGAACTCCCTTAAACTCTGTATCTCTTGGATGCGTCCTTGAGTGGTGAGTCTTTTGATTTCTGTTCTGTATCCTCGTTTATAATCCTTGGGATGGTGAATTTTTGTATCCCTTTGTGATTTTAACTTGGTGGTGAACTATTTTTTGATATTCTTTAAGTTTTATCGTGAGTTCGTGCTTTTTTCTATTCAAAACACTCATTCCAGCAAATATAACTATACTGCGACTTTTTTTCAAGAGTTCGTTCGTTCTTAGTATACTATGACATTTTCTATCTGAGAAACTATTGCATTGGTTTTCTTTCGAAATCCATTCTGCATTTTACCCTCCCCGGTATCAGTTTGGTATCAGAGCTAAAGGGTAGAGATCATGCCAAGGCGGAATGGAAAAGATATAGTTGGAGAAGGTAGCGACCATGAAAATGATGCTGAGTCGTTGAGACTACAGCTACGAAGATTGCTGCGTAGTCTATAAGAAAAAAATGAAATAATCGAAGAACTTCAAAGTAGACAAAACCAGCATGAAAATGATGTCTATGAATATACTTCTGATGAAGATACATCTCCTCTCCTAAGGGAGTCGAGAAGATGTCAAACAAGAAATGAAATCCAAGACGAGTGGCAGAATAAATATAACCCAAGATTGGAGATTCCAGAGTTTGAAGGTAAAATAAATGTTGATGACTTTATCGATTGGCTTAATATAGTAGAAAGAATTTTTGATTTTCATGAACCACCAGAACAAAAGAAGGTCAAACTTGTGGCACTTAAACTCAGATGGAATGCATCTTTTTGATGGAAAAATATGAAAAAACAAAGAGAACGTGAGGGGAAGAGTACAATCGTGACATGGAAAAAAATGAAAAGGGAGCTAAAGAGAAAATATTTACCTCACAGTTATAGGCAGGAGATATTTCTCAAAATCTATGATTTCAAGCAAAAAGATCTTAGTATGGAGGAGTACACTGCAGAATTTGATAATCTGATATTAAAAAGAGAGTTTGTGGAATCGGAAGAGTAAACCATTGCAAGATACTTAGGATGTCTGAAGTATGAGATTGCTAAAGTTGTTCAACCGCAGCCATATTGGTCTTTAAATTATGTGAGCAAGCTAGCATTAAAAGTTGAAAAGCAACAGAAGTTTGAAAAGAGTTCTCGGTACGGCTCAAAAAAAGGCTATACAAAAGGAGGAAGTTCCAAGCCTACTGTCCAAAGCAAGGTGATATCGAAGGTGCAAGAAAAGGGTGAAGAATCTGCTGGCAGCAAAAAAACACCTAATTCTTCTACCCCAAGTGACCGAAAATGCTTCAAATGTCATGGTTTTGGGCATATTGCTTCAAATTGTCCAAATAGGAGGATTGTAACTTTGGTTGAAGATCATAGTGACGGAGGAGAAGACGAAGCTGACGACGAACCAAAATATGATGAAGATGAGGAAGAGGTTACTTATGCAGATCATGGTTTGTCTATTGTATTGCAACGTAGCTTGCAAGTGTCTTATGTGGCCGATGATGAAAGTTGGGTGCAAAAAAATGTGTTTCACACTAAATGCACTTCTCTTGTTAAGGTGTGCTTGGTGATCATCAACAGCGGCAGTTTTGAGAACGTGGTTTCTTTGGAGATGGTGTAGAAGCTGAAGTTGGACACAATCCCTCATCCACATCCATATCAATTATGTTGGTTGCAAAAGGAAAATGACATTAAGGTAACTAAAAGATGTTTTGCTTCATTTTCTATTGGCAAGTATTATAAAGACAAAGTGTGGTGTGATGTTGCTCCTATGGATGCTTGTCATTTGCTGTTGGAAAGACCTTGGCATTATGATAGAAGGGTGTTGTATGATGGTTATAAACATACTTATTCTTTTAAGGTGAATGAAAAGAAGATTATCTTAGCTCCATTACAACCTTTCGAAATCAGTGCACCAAAGAAGGAAGTTAGTGCTTTTATGTCTTATAATGAATGCAAATGTGAATTAGACAAGGGTGGTCATGTTTTGGCCCTAATGGTAGTAGAGGAGAACGAACAACATAAGGAGACACCGGAAATCATGCAACCAATCATAGAGGAATTTCAAGATGTTATACCGGAAGAGATTCCACATGGCCTTCTACCTTTGAGAGACATTCAACATTACATTGATCTTTTTCCGAGGGCTGTTCTATCTAACAAGGCTGCGTACAGAATGAGTTCCAAGGAACATGAAGAACTTCAAAGGCAAGTTGATGAATTAGTGAAAAATGGGTTAATACGGGAGAGCATGAGTCCTTGTGCAGTTCCCACCTTGTTGGTGCCTAAGAAGGATGGTTCTTGGAGAATGTGCGTGGACAGCCGCACCATCAACAAAATCACAGTGGACTATCGTTTTCCTATTCCAAGGTTAGATGATTTACTTGATCAATTATGTGGTGCTTTTATTTTCTCTAAAATTGATTTGAGGAATGACTATCACCAAATAAGAATGAATCTCGGAGATGAGTGGAAAACATCATTTAAAACTAGAGAAGGCTTATATGAATGGTTGGTTATGCCATTTGGGCTATCTAATGCTCGTAGCACTTTCATGAGATTTATGAATCACATACTTAACCTATGCATTGGAATATTTGTTGTAGTTTACTTTGATGATATATTGATGTATAGTAAGAGCAAAGAGGAGCATATGAATCATTTGAAAGAAATCTTTCTTATTTTGAGGCAGCAAAAGCTTTATGCTAATCTAATGAAGTGTGATTTCTTTACATCTAGTGTTGTGGTTTTAGGGTATGTTGTTTCAAAAGATGGAATCATGATGGATCAAAGTAAGGTAAAAGCTATTCTCAATTGGCCAACACCTACTTCATTGCATGATGTGAGGAGTTTCCATGGCTTAACTTCTTTTTACAAAAGATTCATCAAGAATTTCAGCTCTATTGTCGCTCCAATCACCGAATGTCTGAAATGTGATAAATTCAAATAGACTAATGAGGCTAATGATGTTTTTAAGCTTTTAAAAAGAAAGATGACCGAAGCTCCTATTTTAGTTCTACCAAATTTTGACAATATGTTTGAGATTGAATGTGATGCATCTAATGTGGGAATTAGTGCTGTTTTAAGTCAAGACGGAAAGTCGATTGCATTTTTTAGTGAGAAGCTGAATGATACAAGAAGGAAATATTCTACCTATGATAAGGAGTTCTATGCCATATATCGAGCTTTATCTCATTGGAGTCAGTACCTTCATGCCAAGCCATTTGTGCTATATTCAGATCATGAAGCATTAAAGTTCATAAATCACCAACACAAGCTAAACAAGAGGCATGCAGCTTGGGTGGAGTTTTTGCAATCTTATAACTTTACAAATAAGTACAAATTTAGTGTTCAAAATGTGGTTGCTGACGCATTGAGCAGAAAGCATTCTTTATTATCAACAATGGAAGTCAAAGTTGTTGGATTTGAGACGTTCAAAGATCTCTATGAGAATGATGTGGATTTCGGCTCAATATGGCAAAATTGCAAATCAGGTTCCTTTCAATAATTTTTTATCCTTGATGGTTTTCTTTTTCGAGCTAATGCTTTATGTGTTCCATCTTGTTCTTTGAGACAAGTAATTCTAACTGAAGCTCATGGTGGTGTTTTGGGTGGACATTTCGGTAGAGATAAGACTTTAGCTCTTATTCAATTAAACTTCTATTGGCCTAAGATGTTTAGAGATGTGGAAAGACATGTAAAGCAATGTCGAGTGTGTCATTTGGCAAAAACAAGAAGTCAAAATTCTAGATTGTACACTCCATTGCCTGTGCCAAATGCTCCATGGGAGGAAGTGAGTCTTGATTTCGTTTTGGGATTGCCAAGAACTCAAAGGAACAAGGATTCTATCATGGTTGTTGTTGACATATTTTAAAAAATGTCTCACTTTGTTCCTTACAATAAATCGAATGATGCATCTTATATTGCTGATTTGTATTTTAAGGAGATTGTTAAATTGCATGGTATTCTAAGAACTATGGTGTCTGATCAAGATTCAAAATTTGTTAGTCATTTTTGGAGAACTCTTTGGAGGAAGCTGGGTACTTCTTTGAATTTCAGCAGCTCTCATCATCCACAAACCGATGGGCAAACTGAGGTAATTAACAGAAGCTTGAGAAATTTGCTTAGAAGCTATGTTGGTAATAATATTAAGCAGTGGGATGTCATTCTTCCACAAATTGAGTTTGCCTAGAATCGTTCTGTCCATCATAGTATCGGTAAGAGTCCTTTTGAGGTTGTTTATGGTGCTAATCCTGTTAGTCGTTTGGACTTAATCTCTCATTCTATAACAAAGCAATTTAGTGGAGATGTTGATGAAAGAGCTAAGCAGATAAAGAAGCTGCATGAGGGTGTGAAAGCAACCATTGAGAAGCAAAATGAGAAGTACATGCATGTTGCCAACAAACACAGAAAACATGTGGAGTTTAATGCAGGTGATTTGGTCTGGATTCATCTAAGGAAGGAGAGGTTTCCACCGGGCAAATTTGAAAAACTAAAACCAAAGGCTGATGGTCCATTCAAGGTGCTTAAGAGAATTGTAAAAAATTCTTATGAAATTGAGCTACTTGAAGATTACGGAGTATCCCCAACATTTAATATGAATGATTTAAGTCCTTTTTATAATCATGATGATGAATCAAACAAGGACTTGAGGACAAGTCTTTTTCAACCTAGAGAGATTGACATGAGAGTGTCTAATTTAGTACAATCTGATCATATGAACCTTGATTAAGATATGATATTTTTTTCAGCCAACAATGATGCCTCATAATCTTTAACTCAGCCCACTCAAATATGATAGCTCATCGGCATATTCCCTACACAAAGTTAAAGCTGTTTCAAGGTGCTTTTCTTCATGACAAAGGAATGCATTAAAAGAGTTGGTTAGCAGCTGTGAACATGCCTTAATGATCAAGGAATGCATTAAAGGAGTTGGTTAGCAGTTGTAAACACTTAATTTCGAAATTTCCTATGCATGAATGGTTGTTTCATGCACTAGTATTTATTTTGGTGTTTAGGACTTAGAAAGAACTTTAGAAACTAATAATATCTTGACAGAAGCTCTTTTGGAGAACTCCCTTAAACTCTGTATCTCTTGGATGCGTCCTTGAGTGGTGAGTCTTTTGATTTCTGTTTTGTATCCTCGTTTATAATCCTTGGGGTGGTGAATTTCTTTATCCCTTTGTGATTTTAACTTGGTGGTGAACTATTTTTTGATATTCTTTAAGTTTTATCGTGAGTTCGTGCTTTTTCTATTTAAAACACTCATTCCAGCAAATACAATTGTATTGCGACTTTTCTTCAAGAGTTCGTTCTTTGTATACTGTGACATTTTCTATCTGAGAAACCGTTGCATTGGTTTTCTTTCGAAATCCATTCTACATTTTACCCTCCCCGGTATCAGAATTGGTGTTGTACTAATACAAGATGGCCGCCCCCTCACTTATACCAGTAAGACGTTATCTCCTTCCCATCTCAAGATGCTTATTTACGACAAGGAAATGCTCGCGATTGTGCATGCGGTGGCCAAGTGGAGACCGTGCTTGATCGGGCGACGCTTTTAAATCAAGGCCGACCATTAAAGCCTAAAATATTTTTTGGAGCAGAAGATATCTTCCCCCGAGCGGCAAAAATGGATAATAAAGCTTTTTGGATATGATTATGAAATAATTTACAAAAAGGCGAAAGAGAATGTTGTTGTAGATACACTTTCGTGGCTACCCGAGCAAGCTGAATTTTCGATCGTTTCACTTCCGACTAGCGACTTCCTTGATTATGATATAGTATTTTTTTCAGCCAACAATGATGCCTCATAATTTTTAACTCAGTCCACTCAAATATGACAGTTCATCAGCATATTCCCTGCACAAAGTTAAAGCTGTTTCAAGGTACTTTTCTTCATGACAAAAGAATGCATTAAAGGAGTTGGTTAGCAGCTGTGAACATGTCTTCGTGACCAAGGAATGCATTAAAGGAGTTGGTTAGCAGTTGTAAACACATAATTTCGAAATTCCCTATGCATGAAGGGTTGTTTCATGCACTAGTATTTATTTTGGTGTTTAGGACTTAGAAAGAACTTTAGAAACTGATAATATCTTGGTAGAAGCTCTCTTGGAGAACTCCCTTAAACTCTGTATCTCTTGGATGCATCCTTGAGTGGTGAGTCTTTTGATTTCTGTTCTGTATCCTCGGTTGTAATCCTTGGGGTGGTGAATTTCTATATCCCTTTGTGATTTTAACTTGGTGGTGAATTATTTTTTGATATTCTTTAAGTTTTATCGTGAGTTCGTGTTTTTTTCTATTCAAAACACTCATTCTAGCAAATACAACTGTACTGCGACTTTTCTTCAAGAATTCGTTCTTTGTATACTATGACATTTTCTATCTGAGAAACTATTACATCGGTTTTCTTTCGAAATCCATTCTGCATTTTACCCTTCTCGGTATTAGAATTGGTGCTGTACTAATGCAAGATGGCCGCCCCCTCACCAGTAAGGCGTTATCTCTTTCCTATCTCAAGATGCTTATTTACGACAAGGAAATGCTCGCGATTGTGCATGTGGTGACAAGTGTTATCGGGCGACGCTTTCAAATCAAGGCCGACCATAAAAGCCTAAAATATTTCTTGAAGCAGAATATATCTTCCCCCGAGCGGCAAAAATGGATAAGAAAGCTTCTTGGATATGATTATGAAATAACTTACAAAAAGACGAAAGAGAATGTTGTTGCAGATACGCTTTCGCGGCTACCCGAGCAAGCTGAATTTTCGGTCGTTTCACTTCCGACTAGCGACTTCCTTGAGGATATTAAGATGGAATGACAAGAAGATCCGGAGACTAGTAAGATCATAACAAAATTGGAGGAAGCACCAAGCTTCGTGGCTTATTACAGTTGAGATTCAAAAGAATTGCGCTATAAGGGATGCATTGTGCTTGTGCCAAATTCTACTTGCATCTTCACGAGCAGATTTTGGACAGAGTTATTCCAGATGTAGGGCACTAAATTGAAAAAGGAGTACGGCGTATCACCCACAAATCGATGGCCAGACGGAAGTGGTGAACAGGTGCTTGGAGACAACCCAAAGCCATCCACCAAATATGACTACCTAAGGAGAACTCCAGACCTAGTCGAGAGCCATTATTGATCGACGGATCGTGACCCGACGACGATGACCCACTACTGAAGCGCTAATACAGTGGGCGAACTTACCAGCAGAAGGTGTCACTTGGGAGAACTATGACGACTTGAAGATTAAATTCCCAGAGTTTATGGAATCTTAGCCTCAAAGACAAGTCTAATTTAAAGAGGGCGGGACTGTTAGGACTCTAGCTAGGAGAGTCCTAATAGAGAGGGGCATTCATGTAAAACCTACCTAAGCCGACCCCTATTAAAGAGGTGAAGAGGCCGGTTAGGGTTAGGAGGTTGTTTCTTAGAGAATAATTAGAAGTTGTAAAGGAATAAGAGTCTTGAGTAAGAGTCCTATTTGGAGTTGATTAGAAGTAGGAGTCTTGAGTAGGAGTTCTATTAGGAGTTAGGGTTTAGAAGCCCTATAAATAGCCATGTATTCCTCCTCTTTTGATAAGCAATAGATGAATCTTTTCTGCAGACTTTGAGCAACAACTTGGAGGGAGGAACCCCTAAAGAGTTCCAAGGAGGCCGATCCCCTAAAGAGATCAACCCTAAGTTTAGAATCTGCAAGGGTTCTAACATACTTTTATTCGAGATTACATGAAGTAATTTTCTGCACTAATGCTGGACATACAGGACATGTCCGAGAAGGATAAGCTGTTTAGCTTCTTCGATGGCCTGAAGCCATGGGCTCAATAGGAACTGCATCGAAGGAATGTCACTGATGTGATCAGGGCAGTTGCGGCCACAGGAATGCTCACTGACTTTGTTTCCTCGGAGGACTCAGGGAAACGAAAATAATCTTCAGGAAATCACCCTCCAAAATATTCTCGAGGGAAGGAGCCTGAGGGTAAGCAAAGGAAGAAGAGTTCCTATAAAGGGCCAAGCTCAAAAGGCAAGGCCCCAAAACTTGGCGGATGCTTATTGTGTGGAGGGCCGCACATGATGAGGGAGTGCCTATAGAAACATAGACTCAATGCCTTAACAACTTCAATTTATCCCCCTAAATCAGACAAGGGCAAGGCTGACCCCGGATTGCCTAATTTACTACAATCTACTCATATGGACCTTGTTGATGCTATGGTATATTTTTCAGCTCACAATGTTACCTCATAGTTTTCAACTCAGCCCACTTAAGTATGACCGCTCATGAGCACATTCTTTGGATAAAGTTACAGCTATTTTAAGTTGCTTTACTTTATGACCAAGGAATGCATTAAAAAAGTTAGTTACCAACTATAAAACATTTAATTTCAAAATTCCCTATGAAAGGTTGTTTCATGCACTAGTACTTATTTTGGTGTTTAGGGGTTAGAAAGAACTTTAGAAACTGATGATATTGGCAGAAGGTCTCTTGGAGTGCTCTCTTAAACTCTGTATGGATGCATCCTTAAGTAGTGAGTTTTTTGTTTTTAGTTCTGTATTTTTGTTTATTATCCTTGGGGTGGTGATCTTTCTGTATCCCTTTGTGATTTTAAATTTGGTAGTGAGCTTTCTTTTCAATCTTATTAAAGTTTTATTATGAGTTTGTTTCTTTTCACTATCGGCTTTCTTCCGAAATCCATTCTGCATTACCCCCCGATATCAGTTTGGTATCAGAGCTAAAGCTTAGAGATCATGGTAAGATGGAATGGAAAAGATATAGTTGGTGAAGATAGTGGCCATGAAAATGATGTTGAGTCGTTGAGGCTGCAGCTACGAAAATTGCTACATAGTCTACAAGAAAAAAATGAAATAATTGAAGAACTTCGAAATAGAAACAACCAGCATGAAATTGATGACCATGAGTTTACTTCTGATGATGATAGACCTTTGCATCCAAGGGAGTCGAGAAGATTTCGGGCAAGACATGGAGTCCAAGACGAGTGGTAGAACAAACACAACCCAAGATTGGATATTCCATAGTTTGAAGGTAAAATAAATGTTGATGAATTTATTGATTGGCTTAATACAGTAGAAAGAATTTTCGATTTTCATGAACCACCAGAACAAAAGAAGGTAAAACTTGTGGCACTCAAACTCAAACGAAATGCATCATTTTGGTGGGAAAATCTGAAGAAACAAAGAGAACGTGAGGGGAAGAATAAGATCGTGACATGAGAGAAAATGAAAAGGGAGTTGAAGAGAAAATATTTACCTGATAATTATAGGCAAGAGATCTTTCTCAAAATCCATGATTTCAAGCAAAACAATCTTAGTGTGGAGGAGTACACAACAGAATTCGATAATCTCATGTTAAAAGGAGAGCTTGTGGAATCAGAAGAGCAAACCATTGCAAGATACTTAGGAGGTCTAAAGTATGAGATTGCTAAAGTAGTTCAACTGTAGCCATATTGGTCTTTAAATGATGTGAGCAAGTTGACATTAAAAGTTGAAAAGCAATAGAAGTTTGAAAAGAGTTCTCGGTATGGTTCAAAAGAAGACTATACAAAAGAAGGAAGTTCCAAGCCTATTGTCCAAAGCAAGGTGATGTCAAAGGTGCAAGACAAGGGTGAAAAATCTGTTGGCAGTAAAACAACACCTAATTTTTCTACCCCAAGTGGCCGAAAATGCTTCAAATGTCAGTTTTGGATATATTGCTTTAGATTCTCCAAATAGAAGAATTGTTACTTTGGTTGAAGATCATGATGATGGAGGAGAAGATGAAGCCGACGACGAACAAAAATACGATGATGATGAGGAAGAGGTTACTTATGCTAATCATGGTTTGTATTGTATTGCAACATAGCTTACAAGTATCCTATATGGTTGAGGATGAAAGTTGGGTGAGAAAGAATGTGTTTCACATTAAATGCACTTCTCATGACAAGGTGTGCTTGGTGATCATCGATAGTGGCAGCTTTGAGAATGTGGTATCTTTGGAGATGGTGCAGAAGCTAAAGTTGGACACAATCCCTCATCGACATCCTTACGAATTATGTTGGCTGCAAAAAGGAAATGACATTAAGGTAATTAAAAGATGTTTAGTTTCGTTTTCTATTGACTAGTATTATAAAGATGAAGTATGGTGTGATGTTGCTCCTATGGATGCTTGTCATTTGCTGTTGGGTAGACCTTGGTATTATGATAGAAGAGTGTTGTATGATGGCTACAAACATACTTATTCTTTTAAGGTGAATGAAAAGAAGATTATTTTAGCTCCATTGTAATCTTCTGAAATCAGTGCACCAAAGAAGGAAGTTAGTGCTTTTATGTCCTATGGTAAATGCAAAGGTGAATTAGATAAGGGTTGTCATGTTTTAACTCTAGTGGTAGTAGAGGAGAACGAACAACACAAGGAGACACCAACAATCATGAAACTAATCCTGGAGGAGTTTCAAGATGATGTACCAAAAGAGATTCCACATGGCCTTCCACCTTTAAGAGGCATCCAACATCATATTGATCTTATTCCGGGAGCTATTCTACCTAACAAGGCAGCCTACAGAATGAGTCCTAAGGAGCATGAAGAACTTCAAAGGCAAGTGGATGAATTGGTAAAAAAAGGGTTAATTCGGGAGAGCACGAGTCCTTGTATGGTTCCAGCCTTGTTGGTGCCTAAAAAGGATGGTTCTTGGAGAATGTGTGTAGACAGCCGCACCATCAACAAAATTACAGTGGATTATCGTTTTCCCATTCCAAGGTTATATGATTTACTTAATCAATTGTGTGGTGCTTCTATTTTCTCTAAAATTGATTTGAGGAGTGGCTATCACCAAATAAGAATGAGGCCTGAAGATGAGTGAAAAACAACATTTAAAACTAGAGAAGACTTATATGAATGGTTGGTTATACTATTTGGGCTATCTATTGCTCATATCACTTTTATGAGATTTATGAATCACATACTTAAGCCTTGCATTGAGACTTTTATTGTGGTTTACTTTGACGATATATTGGTGTACAGCAAGAGCGAAGAGGAGCATATAAATCATCTTAAAGAGATATTTTTTATTTTAAGACAACAAAAGCTTTATGCTAATATAAAAAAAGTGTGATTTTTTTAGTCATTGTGTGGTGTTTTTGGGGTATGTTGTTTCAGAAAATGGAATATCAAAGTAAGGCAGAAGCTATTCTCAATTGGCCAACACTTGCTTCATTGCCTGATGTGAGGAGTTTCCATAACTTAACTTCCTTTTACAGAAGATTCATTAAGGGTTTTAGCTCTATTGTCGCTCCAATCACCGAATGCTTGAAATGTGATAAATTTAAATAGACTAGTGAGGCTAATGATGCTCTTGAGCTTTTGAAAAGAAAAGTGATCGAAGCTCCTATCTTAGTACTTCCTAATTTTGATAAGGTGTTTGAAGTTAAATGTGATGCATCTAATATGAGAATTGGTGCTGTTTTGAGTCAAGATGGAAAGCCTATTGCTTTTTTTTAGCGAGAAGCTGAATGATACAAGAAGAAAATATTCTACTAATGACAAGGAGTTTTATGCTTATCGAGCTTTATCTCATTGGAGTTGGTATCTTCTTACCAAACCATTTGTACTATATTCTGATCATAAGATATTAAAGTTCATTAATCACCAACATAAGCTAAACAAGAGGTATGCAGCTTGGGTAGAGTTCTTGCAATCTTATAATTTTACAATCAAGCACAAATCTAGTGTTCAAAACGTAGTTGTTGATGCATTGAGCAGAAAGCATTTTTTATTATCAGCAATGGAAGTTAAAGTGGTTGGATTTGAGACATTCAAAGATCTTTATGAGAATGATGTGGATTTTGGCTCAATATGACATAATTGCAAATCAGGTTCCTTTCAATAATTTTCTATCTTTGATGGTTTTCTTTTTCGAGCTAATGCATTGTGTGTTCCATCTTGTTCTTTGAGACAAGTAATTCTAGCTGAAGCTCATGGAGGTGTTTTAGGAGGATATTTCGGTTGGGACAAGACTCTAGCTCTTGTTCAATCAAATTTCTATTAGCCTAAGATGTTCAAAGATGTTGAGAGACATGTAAAGCAATGTCGAGTGTGTCATTTGTCAAAAACAAGAAGTCAAAATTCTGGTTTGTACGCTCCATTACTAGTGCCAAATGCTCAATGGGAGGATGTGAGTCTTGATTTCGTTTTGAGACTGCCAATAACTCAAAGGAACAAGGATTCTATATGGTTGTTGTTGACAGATTTTCAAAAATATATCACTTTGTTCCCTACAATAAATTAAATGATGCATCTTATATTGCTGATTTATGTTTTAAGAAAATTATTAAATTGCATGGTATTCCAAGAACTATGGTGTTTGATCGAGACTCTAAATTTCTTAGTCATTTTTAGAGAACTCTTTGGAGGAAACTGGACACTTATTTGAATTTCAGCAGCTCGTATCATCCAGAAACCGATGGACAAACTGAGGTAACGAACAGAAGCTTGGGAAACTTAGGAGCTATATTGGCAAGAACATTAAGCAATGAGATCTCATTCTTCCACAAATTGAGTTTGCCTATAATCATTCCATGCATTATAGTATTGGTAAGAGTCATTTTGAGGTTGTTTATGGTGCTAATCCTACTGGTCCTTTGGACTTGGTCTCTTATTCGACAACTAAGCAATTTAGTGAAGATGTTGATAAGAGATTTAAGCAGATAAAGAAGCTACATGAGGGTGTTAAAGTAACCATAGAAATGCAAAATGAGAGGTACATGCAAGCTGCCAACAAACATAGAAAACATGTGGAGTTTAATGCAGTTGATTTGGTCTGGATTCATCTAAGGAGGGAGAGGTTTTAATCGGGCAAATTTGGAAAATTGAAACCAAAGGTTGATGATCCATTCAAGGTGCTTAAGAGAATTGACAAAAATACTTATGAGATCGAGCTACCTGAAGATTACGGAGTGTCCCCAACAATTAATGTGACTGATTTAAGTCCTTTTCATAATCATGTTGACGAAACAAATAAGGACTTGAGGACAAGTGTTTTTCAAACAGAGGAGATTGACATAGGAGTGCCTAATTTGCTACAATATACTCGTATGGACCTTGTTGATGCTATGGTATATTTTCAGCCCACAATGTTGCCTCATAGTTTTCAACTTAGCCCACTCAGATATGACAGCTCATGAGCACATTCTTTGAATAAAGTTACAGCTGTTTCAAGGTGCTTTTATTCATGACCAAGGAATGCATTAAAGAAGTTAGTTACGAGTTGTAAAACACTTAATTTCGAAATTTCCTATGCATGAAGGGTTGTTTTATGCATTAGTACTTATTTTGGTGTTTAGGGGTTAGAAAAAACTTTAGAAATTGATGATATTGGCAGAAGCTCTCTTGGAGTGCTCTTTTAAACTCTGTATCTCTTGGATGTGTCCTTGAGTGGTGAGTCTTTTGTTTTTAGTTCTGTATCCTTGTTTATTATTTATGGGGAGGTGATCTTTTTGTATCCCTTTGTGATTTTAAACTTGGTGGTGAGCTTTCTTTTCGATCTTCTTAAAGTTTTATTGTGAGTTCGTTCCTTTCCTAATATCGACTTTCTTCCGAAATCCATTCTGCATTACCCCCTGGTATCAAAGGCTGTCGCCCTCAGTTCAAATAGTTCAGAATCCAGCTGCGACGATGAGGAGTCGTAAGGTCCTCGGATGGGAGCAATGCGTTTGTTGAATGCATTGCAGGGTCAAGTGGGGGAGAACTTGAAGGCAAAGCCATAGAAAGCGGGGAGTAGCGAGCTGATTACGTGGACATTAAGCTCAATGGCCAAACAACCCGTGCAATGGTGGACAGGGTGCTACCAATAACTTTATTGCCGACCGAGAAGCAAAGTGACTTGGGCTGATCTTGGAGAAGAACCCAAGTCGGATGAAGGCGGTGAATTCGGAGGCCAACAGGATCTCCGAGCTGGCAAAGGGAGTCCCTATCAAGATTGAAACATGGAACGGGAGCACAAACATGATGGCGGTGCCACTGGATGACTTCTAAGTGATTCTCGGAATGGAGTTCATGCACGCGGCGAAGTTGGTGCCAATGCCGTTCCTAAACTCCCTATATATGATGCGAGGTGACGACCCCTGTGTGGTTCCCATCTCCGGAGAGGAACTAAGGACCCCTAAAAAATATCGACATTACAATTGAAGAAAGGGGTACTAAAAGGTGAATTAACATTCATAACTACTGTAAAGCTAAAGCCACTTGATGGGGAGGCCATTCATGAACCTACTATGGTGGTGAACGTTCTGAAGGAGTTCATAGATGTTATGCCACTTGAGTTGTCGAAAACTCTACCGCCACGTAAAGGCGTGGATCATCATATTGAGTTGAAGCCGGGAGTGAAGCCTCCAGCGAGACCACCATACCGCATGTCCCCTCCAGAGTTGGCAGAGCTCAAAAAGCAGTTAGATGAACTGCTAAGTGGTGGTCTTATCCGCAGTTCCAAAGCACCATTTTGTCACGGACAAAACTGTAAACGGGGTGTTTGATGTAATGCTCATGTATGTCCGTGTCTTTCGGTTTTGTTCATGCATTGCACAGTATGTAAAGGGTTGGTAGTAGGCTTAGCTACCCCATTTTCTTTGGTTTTGGTGGTCGTATTAGGCTTGCAAACAAAGGTTGTGTCATGTGGGTACTTGTGGGGATTTTGGTCTGTAGTGGATCATTTTAGACCATTTGTTGTACGACCGTTCAGAGCTTATGAAGTCTGTTTGTAATTTGCATTGGTTATGAAGTGTTTATTGAAATGATGGCTTGTGGATCCCGAGTAAGTCGCTTTCTCTAACCCGTTTTATCTTTTGTAGGTCTTAAGGGACCATAGGAGGTTTCGAGGAGGTTGACCTATACGGACGGACACGCAAGGGTGCTGCACGACTTAGGCAAGACTAGCTAAGTGTGTGACATATGATATCAGAGCGGGACAAGCACACATAGAAACACTTGGCATGCAAACGTGGGAGACCTAGCGGGGTTGCGTTGAAGGCAGCCAGTATGCTCGACCATTCGGGGGAAACGAGCATGGAGATGTAGGGAAAAGGAGTCGCTTAGAGGAGTGGGCATCTGAGATTGGCATTCAGAGGAATGGCCAACCCTTCACACAAGAGGCACCACGAGGACAAGTAAGCTGTGAAGAATGCGTAGCGCACAAAAGTTGGGATGGCTGAGTTCGAGCTATGGCTTGACGTTGGCAAACATACATGATAGTGCTCAAGGCAAGCGAGGTGCTTGGTAAAGGATAAGACCATGCAAGGTGGAATAGGTTATTCATCGACCGAAAGAGTTATGCAAAGCTTATAGAGGTGAGGGGAATTGCTAACTCGAAGAATTCGGTACTCATGCAAGGGCTTGTATGCGAACGATGAAATGTTCGTGGCCATCCTAAGGCGACCGAAACTCGGTGCCATGGAGTATTGAAACTTTCTCTTCGGCATGAGAAGGATATATCCGTATGAAGCTTAAGTATGTAGTGAGTTCAGCATATTGCTAGGTCTTGAGAGGTGCAGCAAGGGTTGTATTGGCGAGGAGTCCCAATCTAGTAAGTGCATTTGCAGGGGCAGAACAATGCACAGTTTGTTCAACAAGACGGAGTAGTCCAAGGGGATGGTGGTCTTCGAAACTTCCAGAGGAAAGGATGTGAAGAGAGAAGTTGCTTCAATGGGACAGATACCTTGGAGGGATAAGTCCCGGTTCTCCAGAGAGAGAATCATGTGCAACGGACCGCACATGTTGAGGAGTACCTCAAGACAACAACCCCACAAAGCTCAACGAACCGAGTGAGTGGTAAGGAGTTATCGCATGATCTTGCAGGAGGTAATGCATTGATGGATGTATTGCGAGATCAAGTAGGGGAGTAACTCGAGGCAACACAAATTGAAGGCACACTTAGAGCCGTTATGGAGATCAAACTTAATGGAGGGCTGACCCGTGGAATGGTGGGCGCGAGGGCCACCATCAGCTCAATGCTAATCGAGGAGCGGAGCAACTTGGGTGCAACGTGGTGAAGGACCCAAGCCGCATTAAGGGAGTTGCCATAGAAGATGGAACATGGAGCGGAGGCACGAAGCTTTCTTTGGACAAAGGTCAAGGACATGAACTCTTGCAAAGACAAGAGTGGGATCATGTCGTTCCATGAGTCCCTCATTCTAATGGAGCAGACTCATCCTGCATGGTGCCAAGGATGAAGGGAGCTTCGAGGCACATGCACCTTATTTCGGAGAAGCATTTGACGGAGGAACTAAGGCTACTCAACTTGCGGAGGCGAAGTTGGCTTTGGAAGGCCTTGACACGGGGCAAGAGGACGCAGAGGTGGGTGCTATTGAAGAATATGCTACAGTGCTGCCATTCAAGTTGTCATGAAGGAAACGGTGCACAGCGGAGATTGTGTTGGTGGGGGCAGAGGCCCAAGATCCAGACAATAGTGTATTATTTTCAGTGAAGTCGGTAGATTTCGGGAGCTACTAGGCGATGATTGTCCTAAAGCGGTGCTTCGTCTGGGTGTGACTCGAGAGCGGGTGGACGAAGGTCGATTGCTAAAGGAGCAAATACAATCGAAAGTGGAAGAGACCCTGCGATGTGTTGGTAGAGGCCACACATGAAGGAATCACAATATGAGTTCATCCCACAAGGATCATAATGTAATAGAGATGTCATCAAGAGGCGACATGGTGCAGCGGATCATGGTGGAACAGTTCGTGGCAATGCGATACACACGAAACTAGTCCCGCTAGAGACTAGATCATACAGAGGTATGATCGGGAGCTACTAGGAGCTCCACTTTGGTAAACAACACGACGGTAAGAAAAGCTATGAATTCAAGGAGTGCATGCCATGGTATCGTAGAGGCGTGTCTTCCGTGCGTGCATCAAATTTTACATTGGATAAAAGCCTTGGTTATCGGCATATGGGTTGTGTACCACCGTGGGAGAATATCGAATGCAAGTACCAGTGAGTCCAATGGGGGGAGACTTGATCATGCAGAGGTATAAACGGAGCGGTTGGAGAGTTGGACTGCTCTAGATCTCATATTCGCTTAAGGGAGCCCGACAAGTCAAAGGACAAGGTCGAGTAAGCGAACGTTGCTGCCAAGGAAGCTAAGGAGAACAGAATCGGTGCGAACCCTGCAACATGATGGCGGAGGCCATGCATGGGAGTTATAGTCTGTCTTTCTATCGACTAAGGGGAACTGCTCGGAGAACGTAGAGTTGTTGAAGTAGGGGGTCGAAAGGGGCGAGGAAGCGATGACGAGTCCAGAGGGACATAGCTACCTAAAAAACCAGCGAGTCCCATGGGGGAATTTGATCATACAGAGGTATGATCAGAGCAGCTGGAGAGTTAGACTGCTTCAGAGCTCATATTCGCTTAAGGGAGCTTAGCAAGTTAGAGGACAAGGCCGAGTAAGTGAACGTTGCCACCAAGGAAGCTAAGGAGAACAGAATCGGTGCGAACCCTGCAACATGATGGCGGAGGCCATGTATAAGAGTTGCAGTCTGTCTTTCCATCGACCAAGGGGAATTACTTAGAGAACACAGAGGTGTTGAAGCAGGGGGTCGATAGGGGTGAGGAAGCGACGATGAGTCTAGAGGGACTTAGCTACCCAAAACCAAGCATCAGTTAAATTGAAGGTAGACTCGGAGAAGTGCCATAGTGCTACAGAGGCATATCTACTGATTGCGAAGAAAGGGACGCAGATGCGAGGTGACGGATAGTAGGGCCATGGGCATGACAGCGCCATGGTACCGCAAAGGCGGGACTTCCGTGAAGTCATCAATCTCTTGCTCTCATGGAGGGAGAGCGCTTAGTCGTGAAAGGGGCCGAGAAGGTGGAGAATGCAGAGGCAAACTTTAAGTACCGAGACAAGGTTGAAGGGCAGAGACTAGGGAACTTCATAAGACCGGTGTCAACGAATTTCTTATCAAGATAGTCGAAAGTGAAGGACTCGGGTCGATACAAGAGTGCTCAACCAAGGAACGAAGTAGATAGTACGCGGTGCTGTACCTTTACAACTCAAAGTAGGCGGCAAAGATGATGGAGAAGACGGTACAATCTCAGATGCGACCAAAACTATTAGAGACTTGCTCCAAGTTAGGGTGAAAACTTTTGCATTCTAGAAGTTCGATGGCATTGAGAAGGTGAATCACAGTAGCTAATTCAACGCAAGGAGTGTAAACACTTTGAGTGCTTCAGAAGTGTGAGCAAAGAGTAGGCGAAGTCAAGTAACCTTTGCCTTCTCAACTCTTAAGAGAATGGGCGAAACCGAGAACCCCAAATCTCTTATCTATCCAATAAAAGAGCTCCGCACAGGTTCAAAGGCCCTTCGAAGAAACCGAATGAAAGACAATAGTTGTCAAATCCTCACCAATGGTGATCAATGCTACTGAGAGTAGATTATTCGCTTCATTTCCCAACAGAATGCTAATCGAAAGTGGAAGTGATGCGAACCTACTTGGAAGTGACGACTAAGTGGAAGAAGAATCGATGGGCAAATTTTATGGAGGAAGGACCCAAAAACTTTAAAGTCTGCGAAGCGATGCTCGTTAAAGCTCCAACAAGCATCCACCTAGTTCAAGCGGCATGAAGCATTTGAGAGGCTAGCGTGTACTAAGGATGGTCTTTTCCTTCATTTGAGGGATCCGCAGGAAACAATAGGGATCAACATAACTCAGTCGACCCTACACCAGAGTCAAAGTCATTGGCGAGTTGAAGCAGCATGGCGGATCAAAGTTCGACTACTCAACAACAACGGCGGAGTCCAGTTGGGAGCCAAGAGGCGCATTGCAACTAGAGCAGAAGATTGAAGACTCAGCAAAGGCGAGGAGATGCAGCGTCTGCAAAGGCTTCGACGAGGACATCGAAGGAATAAGTGTGGGAGATGTCACGGACAAAACTATAAATGAGGTGTTTGATGTAATGCTCATGTATGTCCGTGTCTTTCAATTTTGTTCATGCTTTGCACAGCATGTAAAGGGTTGGCAATAGGCTTAACAACCCCATTTTCTTTGGTTTTGGTGGCTGCAAACAAAGGTTGTGTCATGTGGGCATTTGCGGGGATTTCGATATGTAGTGAACTATTTTGGATCCTTTGTTGTGCGACCATTCAGAGCTTGTGAAGTCTGTTTGTAATTTGCATTAGTTATGAAGTGTTTACTGAAATGATTGCTTGTCGATCCCGAGTGAGACACTTTCTTTAACCTGTTTTCTCTTTTGTAGGTCTAAGGGATCATAGGAGGTTTCGGGGAGGCTGACCTTTGCGGACGGACATGCAAGGGTGCCGCACTACTTAGGCAAAACCAGCTAAGTGCGTGACAATTCGGAGCTCTAGTTCTCTTCCAAAAGAAACAAGATGGGAGCCTCCGACTATGCGTCGACTATTGAGCCCTCAACAATGTGACGGTGAAGAACAAGTATCCCATCCCGCTCATCGTGGACTTGTTCGACCAACTAGGCAAAGCAAAATATTTATCTAAACTCGACCTTCGGTCGGGGTATTGGCAGGTGTGCATTGCTGAAGGTGACGAAGCGAAGACTACTTGCGTGACCAGGTATGGAGCGTTTAAGTTCTTGGTGATGCCTTTCGGCTTAACCAACGCTCAGGCTACATTTTGCACTCTTATGAATCAATTATTTAAGGAGTATTTAGACAAGTTTGTGGTCGTCTACTTAGACGATATTGTCGTCTACAACCAAACGCTCGAGAAGCATATCAAGCACCTTCAGACAATTTTCAAGGTTCTTATGGAGAACACTTTGTTCTTGAAAAGGGAGAAGTGCTACTTAGGCGAAAATCTTATTTTTGGGGCATCGAATCAGTGATGGTTCTATTCGGATGGACAAAATCAAAGGTGCAAGCTGTTGTGGAATGACGAACTCTAAAGGTGCTGGAGCTGAGATCCTTCCTTGGTTTCGTCAACTACTATTAGTGCTTCATAGTTGGGTATTCAAAGCGCGCAGCTCCACTGACAGAGCTATTGAAGGAGCAACATTAGAGATGGTTCAACAAATATGAAGCGACATTCCAAGATCTAAAGGTTGTGTTAGAAAAACTGATGCTCAAATTGTCGGACTATGGGGAGCCCTTTGAAGTCCATACAGATGCTTCAGACTTCATTATTGGGGGAGTACTCATACAGGAGGGTCACCCGGTGGCCTACGAGAGCCGCAAGCTCAACGAGACCGAGCGGCGGTATCCAGTGCATGAGAAGGAGATGACAATGGTAGTCTAATGTCTATGAGTTTGGCGGCACTACCTTCTCAGATCACGATTTGTGCTGAGGACGGAGAACTTCGCTTTAAGTTGCTTCCAAACTCAAAGAAACTCTTCCCAAAGCAAGCACGATAGTAGGACTTCCTAGCTGAATTTGATATGACAATAGAGTACAAGCCCGGAAGAGCAAATGTCGTAGCCGATGCATTGAGCCAGAAAGTAGAGTGGGTGAATGCCATGCAGTTGGAGGGCGGAGGCCAAGCAAGTCAGCTGCACTGCAACTTCCTTTCCAGGATCAGAGATGGACTGTACAGTGATCCCCAAGCAAAAACCCTGATGCACCTAATCAAAGAAGACAAGACACGACGATTTCGGGTCCAGGAGGGACTCGTCTACACAAAAGGGAATACAGTTTATGTTCCTTGCGTGAACTCTTGAGAGAGTGTCACGATTCCCTTTGGGCAGGACATCCGGGCATTCATCGAACATTGGCTCTCATGGAGAGGGTCTTCTATTGGCCGAAGATGGGGACCGATGTGGAGGAATATGTTCGAATATGCCTTACTTGCCAACTAGATAAGGTGGAGCAGCGGAAGCTAGTGGGAGTTTTGGAGCTGTTGCCCGTATCAGAAAGGCCGTGGGAGAGCATTTCCTTGGACTTCATATCGAGCTTGTCGGTAGTAGGGGGACTCGGATCGATACTCGTGGTGGTCGATCGATTTTCAAAATATGCAACTTTCATTGCTGCACCTCTACACTATTCAGTAGAGGAGGCGGCCAAACTGATGGTGAAGAATGTGGTAAAGTATTGGGGAGTCTCGCATAATATCATTAGTGATCGAGACGCTCGGTTCTTGGGACGATTCTGGACCGAGCTATTTAAATTATTGGGGTCTAAGTTATACTTCTCCACAAGCCTCAACCCCCAAACGGATGGCCAAACTAAAAGGATAAACCCGCTCCTTGAGCAATATCTTCGGCACTACGTGAGTGCCAACCAACGAGATTGGGTGAAGCTGTTGGACATAGTCCAATTCTCCTACAACTTGTAGCGGAGCTCTACGTCCAACAAGAGCCCCTTCGAGATCATTATAGGACAACCGTCGACTCCTCACACCTTGGCTATCGGGTATACTGGGAGTAGTCCATCAACATATCACTTTGCAAAATAATGGCACCGAAATGCAGATATTGCGTGGGCTTACTTAGAGAAGGCGACCAAAAAATTGAAGAAGTGGGCAGACTTAGAAAGGCGACTGCAAGAGTTCAAAGTCGGCGATTTGGTGTTGGTGAAGCTCCAACCAGCATCACTCCAATTCTTTAGGCACAAAGTACACAAAGGATTGGTGCGCAAGTATGAATGACCCTTCCCAATTATCAGTAGGGTGGGCAACATCTCCTATAAGTTGCAACTACTGGCATGGCTCAAAATTCATAATGTTTTTCACGCTAGCAATTTAAAAGTCTCTCATTCAGATCCGCAAGATGCTTCCCGAAGTGTTCCAACTCGGCTACCCCCAACCAGAGCCTCCTACGAGAAGTGAGTTGAAACCATTTTAGCGGATCGCAAGATAAAGCTACCAAATGGAGTTGAGCAGATCGAGTACTTGGTGAAGTGGCGAAAGCTTCCCCGAACCGAAGCCAGTTGGGAGCTCGAAGATGCCCTACGACATGAAGCAGTAGTCATAAAAAACTATCAACAAGCGTCGATGAGGGCATCGATAGTAAGTGAGGGAGATTGTCACGAACGGTCATCACGCACCCGCAACAACTTTGTTCAACGAACCGTTGGTTTTGCTTGAAAAATGTAAGCAACGATAGGTAGTGCTGCAATGCGATCGCTCGTCGCGTCGGGCCAAACTGCCCCAAAATGGCTTAGTTTTCGCGTTCCATGACCTGTTTTCTGTAGACCGCACCCTCACGCAAAACGTTAGCCATCTCAGCACCCTGGAAACCCCCGGGTGGCACCAGGGGTAATGGGGCTTCGGGGTAGTGTTGGGCGTTAAACAATCTTCACAAGTTCGCACGTTAACTTAATGGGAACTTACCTTTGTTTGCGGACTTGCAACTGTTCGTGCAACCCTCTATAGTCCCTGTTTTCTCCTTCCTCTCTTTTCTCTCTTGCACTCAAGGTGCTCGCTGAATTGCTTGTAAAGCTTCCCTCTTCGCGAGACGTCGGGACTTGTCCGTCGCTCGTTTTCAAACTAATCATCTTTTTGTTTTACAGGTCCTTTGGGACTTGTACGAGGTTGCAATTAAGCTGACCCTTTACGGACGTATATGTTGCAAAAGTGTCTCATGACTTACGCAATATCAGCTACGTCCGAGGAGTTGGCGCAAGGGTGCTTTACGACTTAGGCAACTCCAGCTAAGTCCGTGACTTTGCCCCAAGGGTGCCTCACGACTCAGGCAATTCTAGCTATGTCCGTGACAAGACGGTATCATTCGGTATTGTAATATGTGATATATAGGCGTACCGCTTGGTACACCCTGGCGTACCACTTGGTACGATGTACTATACATAGCAAAGCTTGATACACTGGTACGGTACGAAATTTTAAACCTTGATGTGAAGAATGCTATACTAAGCTAGCATGTTACTGGCATGGCATGTGCCAGCCAAATTTAAGTCATGATCATTTATCATAGGAGGTTTATTTAAATTGGTATGTGGTGAATTAACATATTGTTATCTTGGGGATGTGCTGTTGTTGCATCTTACCAATTTGAGAACATCATTGTGATTAATTTGGATAATATAGCAGGTGCAAAAGATATAAGGGTTATGAGGGAGGACTACAGTTTGAGCCAAAGGCTTATGAGAGTACAGATTTCATTTTACTGTGGATTATGGTAGTAACCATGAGCAATGACTTCAGTTTGAGTCAAATGTTTATGAAGTTAGGGATCTTTGATTTACAAAAGATCATGGTATAAACAAAATTTTTTTTCTCATGACTTCTTAGTATTGACCTTGACAATGTTCAAAGGAAGAACTTAACAATAATGATGTATTTTCAAATAAGAAGGGTCATATGAAATTATAGCTCAAAGGGTCATTATTCGTTAAGTTAAAGAAATTATTGCTCAAATGTTTTGCACTTGCATAGTCTTATTAAGTTGAAAGACATTATTGCTCAAATGAAATGCTAGTTTCAAAAGGAACCTATTGCTCAAATATAATTCTAGTATGACAAGCAGTTTCTGATTCAGTAAAAGCAACTGTTGATTAAAATAAAATAATAAAGCTTGTGCTTGTAAATCCTAATAAATAATACTATGATCCATTCTACCATCTTGTGCATTTTTATGCTGTAGGTCTGACTTGCTACAAGACTGTTATCATGCAAGCTTTTTATACTATATAAGAGTTATTGGAGAGCAAAAGTTATGCACAGCTGTTAAGAGATGATTAAATTGTCATGTGAATCCTTTAAGAAGTTGAATTAAGCTAGGTGTCAAAGTCGGTCAATTTAATTCTCACATGAGGTATATAAACAGTAGTCGTTGATGGCAATGTGAATTTAGGGGAGAAGTGTTTAGATGATATGGAAGTTGGCATCATGTCTATAAAAAAAAGAAACATTATATTTATGAGATATAACAAATCCAATTTAAGGAAGAAATTCTTGGGAAGAAAAACAGAATAATATTTTATTTCAATCTGTAAAATTGATTGGACCAATGCACAGAAACACTGCTGGTTCATAATATTATTATTTAATGACATGCATGTTTCAGATACTTTAGATTTATATTCAAGATCATGTTGATTGGGTATCTAGTGTCGAAGTTCTTATGGAAATTTTTCAAAATTTCAATCAAAGTTATTTTGTCTTGACTGTAGGCACCAGAGTTACTTGCAACGTTATTTAACATAGGTACACATGTCTGCCCTAACTTTTTTTTCCATTTCAGAATTTAATATGAACTTCTTTCTTTTGGTTATTTCTGTACTCTATCGTATTAAAATTGCTTTGTCTGGAAGATCCGGTGTTATTGTATGGTCATGGCATGCAAGCTCATCGATTTGGCAAATCCTGAAATTGGAAAATCAGGATGCAATGGCTTCTTGAGTTTTAATTGCATTTAGAGAACATGAACTCATGGTAATTAAGCAGCATCACTAACTTATCGATCCCAAACTACATTTGTTTAATAACTAAACATAATAAAGAATGATGACGATTTAATGTTAAAGAAAATGGAAGGTACTAGTACGAATTCGTGAACCACATTTGTTGTTTAATACAAAGGATAAAGAGTAAGAAGTATAAGTTAACTATGTCTTCTTTAATCAACATTTGTACGAGCCAATTGTATCTACATGATTTAGCCAGATATTTTTATTTTAAATTGTTGAATCTCGGATTTTGATGATGAAACCAATTGATAGTGTTTATGATTTGATTTGCGTTTTGAGTGACGCAGGATGCTTCGATCAGGGTGAGACAATTAAAACAGGAAGAATCATGTAGGGCCGGAGAAAAACATGTCAGAAGATTGGACGTCGAGCCGAAGGATCGGTCGACATATTGGCAGAAGGCTTCGAGCCATGAGTTCGGGCATCAGGCCAAGAAGAGTGAAAATTGTGCCAAGTAAATTGGAGTTGCGGAGGTCAACTGGTTGATTGAGCAATAGGCTGCAAGAGAGGGCGATGCGCCGAAGATTCGGACGAAGCGCCGATAAACCAATGACATGCCGGACAAAACTTGATTTGCTTTGTAATAATTGTCTAGATTGAAGTAGGTTTTATATGTACAGGATTAACTACGATAGAAAGACATAAAGCAAAATGAAGTCCCGGAGTCAAGAACGCGATTTCCTTGGGAGTTCGAGAGTTCGTCGGAAGTTCTGCTGGAATTGACCGAGAAGTCCAGGAGCTTGCCAAAAAAGCTTGTTGGAACTCGCCAAGAAGATCGTCGTGAAGTCTAGGAGCTTGCCGGGAGTCCGCTGGAACATTGCCGAGAGATCGTCGGAAGTTCGCCGAAAGATTGTCGGAAGCTCGCTGGAAGAAACCTAGACTTACGGACTTGTTTAGCTTAGTAAATGTCTTAAATTTCGTAGTTAGCACATAATTAGGATTGGAATTGGGCCAACTCAATTAGGGACCAGTTGGGCTCATGTATGGACTGTGTTGGGCCCAATGAAAGGCCCAAACAATGACCCAACAGGTGGCACCGTCGTGGCACAGTCTCCGAGACTGTGTCAGGCGGTGGTATCACCAGTCTGGGCGGTGGTACCGCTCAGACATAGTCTCCTAGGCGATGGTACTGCCCAGCGACAGTGCTGCAGGCGGTGGTACCGCTAGGACCTGGGAAACCCGGGATGAGACAGTTTTAGGTTCCAAGTTTGAATCAACTTGAGGCCTATAAATATCCCTCTCATCCCTGGTTAACTTACACAAGCATAGAGAGCTTAAAAGTGGGAAAACGCTGTTGCAATCACTTGAGAGATACCCTCCTCTAGTCTAAGTTTAGAATTTTGTTTAGGAGGAGTGAGTGCTTGTAAAGGTTGTCTCCTAAACTTGTGAAAAGGGGAAGAGAGGTGTAAAAGGTGGTTGGTCTTCGCCTATTGAAGGAAGACTGATAGTGGATGTCGGTGGCTTCGACGGAAGAGGAATCAGTGGAGTGGATGTAGGTCACGACGACCGAACCACTATAAATCGGTTTGCATTCTTGTTTTGTTTTTAATTCTCATATTGCAAATTGATTTACTTTGCTCGTTACATTCTTGCAAACGTTTTAAAGTTAAACACCTTCCGAGATCGATTTTAATCGTACGAAGATTTTATGAAACCGACGTTTTTACCGCTTCACTAATTCACCCCCCCTGTTAGTGCCGACTCGTTCTTAACAATTGGTATCAGAGCCATGTTTTTCTCGTTTGGTTTAACACCTAAAGAGAAATGACTCTTTTCGGTTTTTAAAAGGGTCACTCTCTCATTCGTTCTCTCATGTTCAATGAGACGGACTTCAAATATTGAAAAACTCGAATGAGAGTTTTCTTTCTTTGTTGAATCTCGATTTATGGAATATAAACAAATTTAGTTTTCAAAATTCTTCTCTTCCAATGAACGATTGGAATAAGTTGGAGAAGAAGACTTTTTCTTTAAATGCAAAGGCTATGAATGTCTTATTTTGCACTTTAGACAAAAATGAATTTAATCGAATTTCTATGTGTGAAATGACTTTTGATATTTGACACACTCTTGAAATCACACACGAAGGCACGAATATAGTTAAAGAGTCTAAAGTCAATCTGTTAATGCATGATTTTGAACTTTTTCGAATGAAGCCAAGCGAAACCGTTGTTGACATGTACACTCATTTTACGGATATCGTCAATGGTTTAAAAGCTCTTGGTAAAAGTTTTTCGAATTTTGAACTCGTTAATAAGATCTTAATATCTCTTTCTAAAAATTGGGAATCAAAAGTAACAGCAATACAAGAATAAAGGATTTAAATAAATTTTCACTTGAAGAATTTATCGGGTCCTTCATGACCTATGAAATAACTCATGATGCACTTGACGAACATGAGAACCACCTTCCAAAGAACAGGAAGGATTTGACACTTCGAACAATAGAATACCACTCGAGTGATGACTCAAGTGATGATGATGATGACCTTGAACTTCTCACAATAAATCTTAAAAAACTCTTAAAACAAGAATCAAAGAATAAAAACAAACTTAAAAAGAATGCAACTACTTGCTATGAACGCAAGAAGAAGAAAGCACTTTAGGACGAAACGAGTACCTCCGAAGAAGAGGAGTAAACCGATGAAGACGAAACAACAAACTTCGCTTTGGTGACTCTCGACAATGAGGTAAAATACTCAAACAAAACCCCCTTAGTTTATTTTGAAATTACTTGATGCATTTCATATGTTGCTTTTAAATTAGTATATAAAATATAAAATATAAATAAATAAATAAAAGGGGATCATGCTTTTCCTTTTCTAGCTAATTTTGAAAATGAGAATGATAATTGCATGCTTTATGAAAATACGACAAAATATTAGATTTAAATCTAATCCTATGTATGTTTTTAAGAAAAAATAATGTGTATCTAAATTGATGATTTTTGATTTTGATTGAAAATACTTTATGAAATCATGTTTAATGATATCATGCTTAATGAGTTTATAATTTGAAATTATGAATGTTATACCTTGAAAACTTGAAACCATGTTTTGATTTCATGCCCAAAGTAGTGATGTATAATGATCATGCTTAATAAGTTTATATTTCGAAATTATGCATGATAATTTTTATGATTTATGGATTATCGATCTTTGCCGTAATGAAAATTCCTTTTCGGTTTTAAACGTTGATGCATGTTTTTATTTGGCATAAATGAAAAAGACATACTTCTATAAAATAAATCACATGAATTGAAACAACTAAAAAGAGAAAAGCATTTTTCTTGAAATTTTTTTTTTCTCTATCTTATCGATTTTTCACTAAGAGATTGATAAAATTGTTTATGTTATTTTGAATATCTTAAAAGTAATTTTGATGATTTAACGATTTGAATTTGAATGAGCTTTATCTTGATTTTAAGAGATTTATAACTTGAGATTTCTTATGCATGAATCAAGATATTATATCATTTGATCTCCTATGTTTCTTTTTGCCATTTATAAAAGGAAGAGATTTGTTGAAATAAATCATGCCTTGTGATATTTATGATTTGATATTAATATCTTTCATGTCATGATTTTCATGTGACACCTTTGTATTTTTATGATGACTTAAACATTTACACCATTATGTTCTTCCCTTTTTTTTTCTTATTTACAATGATAAAAGGGGGAAAGAAAATAGCTAGCATCTCAAGAGAATCAAATTTGCTAGCTTGAATGATAAACTTAGGCATGTTATAGCTCCCAAATGCATAAATTATTTTTATACATTTTTTAGGTCATGATCTTGATTTCTCGAAGTTTGGACTTGATCTCTTATTTTTTATGATTGAAATAATGATTGGAAAATTGATGTAATTATGAATGATGATTTGTGCATGCAATGATAAAATATTCATGATGAAAAATTGTTTTGACATTTATGACTTGATTTTTCATCTTTGTTATTTATCCTTGTCACGATTTGAAGATTGTAGTAAAGGGAAATGAATTATACTATTGTATTATTATTCCCCTCTTTTTGCCAATGATAAAGGGGGAGAAAGAATTGCTAGCGTGCACATCATGAAAAGAGGCAAACTTGCTAGCTTGCTGCTCATTTCAAAAGAAAAGCAAGAAGTACTATCTTGTAAATCTCAAGAGAAATAATGTTTGCTAAGTTACACATTTCAAGAAGATGTAAAAATAGTCTATCTTTCGCTTCTTAAAAGATATAAAATTTTGCTAACTTTCATATGTGTAAAATTGCTAGCTTGCATAATCTAAAATGATATAAATTTGCTAGTTTGCATGTTCTAAAATATTGTAAAATTCACTAGCTTGCATGATGTAGAACTTGCTATCTTGAACATCACTAAGAAGTGATATCTTGCCTATCTCAAGAAGCAAAACATACTAACTTGTACATCTAGCAAAATTTACAAACTTGCAAAACTCAAAATTTTTGCTAGCTTTCATGTAAAATGATGTAAAATTTTGCTAGCTTGCGCTTTGCCAAGGAAGCAAAAAATTGCACTTCTCAAAAGAGAAGAAAATTACTAGCTTGCATGAAGATAAAATTGGAGATTATATTTATTTTACAATGATTTGAACTTGTATGTCTAAAAACTTGATAGTTGCATTTCTCTTTTTTGTTGATGACAAAGGGGGAGAAGTATGATGTTATGCATAAGTTTATGATAACATGTTGCTTGGATTTTTGAATCCAAGAGTTCTATCAATATGACATATTGATAGGGGGAGTTTGTTTAAACTCCGTCATCAATTGGTTGTCATCATAAAAAAGGGAGAGATTGTTGAATCTCGAATTTTGATAATGAAACCAATTGATAGTGTTTATGATTTGATCTGCGTTTTGAGTGACGTAGGATGCTTCGATTAGGGTGAGACAATTAAAGCAGGAAGAATCATGTTGGGCCGGAGAAAAATATGTTAGAAGATTAGACGTCGAGCCGAAGGATCGGTCGACGTATCTGCAGAAGGCTTTGGGCCATGAGTTCGGGCATCGGGCCAAGAAGAGCGGAAATTACGCTAAGTAAATCGAAGTTGCGGAGGTCAACTGGCCGATTGGGCAATAGGCCGTAAGAGAGGGCGATACGCCGAAGATTCGGACGAAGCGCCGATAAACCAATGACATGCCGGACAACACTTGATTTGCTTTATAATAATTGTCTAGATCGAAGTAGGTTTTATGTGTGCAGGATTAACTACGATAGCAAGACATAAAGCAAAATGAAGTCCCGGAGTCAAGAACGAGATTTCCTTGGGAGTTCGAGAGTTCGTTGGAAGTCCGGACATTCGTCGGAAGTTCTGTCGGAATTGATCGAGAAGTCCAGGAGCTTGCCAAAGAAACTCGTTGGAACTCGCTAAGAAGATCATCGTGAAGTCCAGGAGCTTACCGGGAGTCCGTTGGAACATTGCCGAGAGATCGTCGGAAGTTCGCCGGAAGATCGCCGGAAGCTCGCAGGAAGAAACCTAGACTTACGGACTTGTTTAGCTTAGTAAATGTCTTAAATTTCGTAGTTAGCACATAATTAGGATTGGAATTGGGCCAACCCAATTAAGGACCAGTTGGGCCCATGTATGGATTGTGTTGGGCCCAATGAAAGGCCCAAATAGTGACCCAACAGGTGGCATCGTCATGGCACAGTCTCCGAGACTGTGTCAGGCGGTGGTACCGTCAATCTGGGTGGTGGTATCGCCCAGACATAGTCTACTAAGCGGTGGTACCGCCGGACTGGGTGGTGGTATCGCCCAGTGACAGTGCTGTAGGCGATGGTACCTCCCAGCACAGGCGGTGGTACCGCTAGGACTCGGGAAACCCGGGATGAGACATTTTTAGGCTCTAAGTTTGAATCAACTTGAGGCCTATAAATATCCCTCTCATCCCTGGTGCACAGAGAGCTTAAAAGTGGGAAAACGCTGTTGCAATTACTTGAGAGATCCCGTCCTCTAGTTTAAGTTTAGAATTCTGTTTAGGAGGAGTGAGTGCTTGTAAAGGTTGTCTCCTAAACCTGTGAAAACGAGAAGAGGGGTGTAAAAGGTGGTTGGTCTTCGCCTATTGAAGGAAGACCGATAGTGGATGCCGGTGGCTTCGACGGAAGAGGAATCAGTGGAGTGGATGTAGGTCATGACAACTGAACCACTATAAATCGGTTTGCATTCTTGTTCTACTTTTAATTCTCATATTGTAAACTGATTTACTTACTTTGCTCATTACATTCTTGCAAACGTTTTAAAGTTAAACACCTTCCGAGATCGGTTTAAATCGTATGAAGATTTTACGAAACCGACGTTTTATCTTATTGTTTTCTTTTTCATTACATTCTTATTGTTTTCTTTTTCTTTTTCAATTTACCTCTATCTCTCTCAACATGTCTTAATCAACTCATCTCATTTATTCATGACACTTATAGGTTTTGTTTGAACACATCTATTACAACTAGAACAATTTTCTGTCATTTTATCTTCTATCAGGAATATATCTAATTGTTTGCAAATGTAGAAATTTCATATTCCTTCTTTCTAGTGCGTTTACAGAGCAGCCTCATGTCTATTGTATCTTCTAAAGCTAAACAAGTTATTAAAACTAAAATCTTTCTATCTTCTTTTCTTCTCTTTCTTTTATTTACCAGCTAATGCCTCATGTGTACTCGTAAGGTGTAATTTAGTGCAGAGGAATAGAGGATCCATCTAGTTATGAAATCCTAGATCAAGGGTATTCATACCCATCTTTTCTCTTGGTCTCTCTCAGCATAACAAGCAACTGGTGGTTAGCATCAACAGGATGGAAGCTTCTCCATCTCTTCTTCACTGGACTAGCTGATTCCAGTTTAAATAATCTGAGCCCAGCCTATTTTTTCTGAGTTCAATACATTCCCCCTACCAACACCCATGTACAATTGTGTGAACACGAGTCCAATAGGGTGATCGGATAATTCAAATATCATAGGTACTAGCACTGACCAGTACTATGCTACTCAGTACCCTCTAAAAAAAGGGGAACCAAGTAGAGTAGGAAAGAGGCATACCCACTGTCTGGTTTCTTGTTGTCTTGGACTGAGAATCTTCGAGAGAAGCCTGCCTTTTCTTTATCCCTGTGAGACAAACCTTAAATCCTGCATTTCAAGGCCTTGAGCCTTAAAATCTTAAATGTAAAAAATAGCTGTCAATGGTATATTACCAAATGGTGTCTGATTTATTGTTCTGGGATGCCATTTGAGTCTAGAATAGCCTAATTTCTAAACTAATAATAGCTTTCTTTAAATGTAACTATCTTTCTCTTGCGCTGATATTGTTGATTGCACTACATAGCAAAACTTCAAATGCTCTCTCGTCTTTCCTGTCCATTTTTTCATTTCTTATTTCTTTGTCCTGTTAACATTGCTTATTTAATTTGTTTTAGATGCTTTATCATGTCTGATTGAGTAGCAGTTCCTTTTTTCAATAGTTGTTCTGATGAGACATCATCTACCTTAAAGTCAAACTCTATATTGATCCGTAATTTATTATTATTTTATACACGATCTGCTTTGTTATCTCTAAAATATTGGATCTTTGTCCATAAGTCCCAAACACTACAATATGCATGCAAGGAGTCTTCAATGACAACAAGAAAAGGTCCTAGCATGCTTTATATTTCTTGTCTGTAATGTCTCCTTTCATAAATTATTATGTTTAAGCTGTTACTAACAGATTAAAATCCAAATTTCTTTTGTGTTTTAGTTGGTTTTGTGACACTAAATCTTGTATCTTAACTTCTCTCTTGCATAGATGCACTTCTACCGAGTCATAGTATGAAAAACCACATGAAAGCTTAACAGCTTGCATTTAAGTTCTACAAACTTGGTAATTCCTTTTCAACATTTTAAGGCATTTGCATTTTCTTGGCTTTTATAGGTTCAACAATTCTTCTTCGCAAACTTCCATCTATATTTGATGGAACTGCAAGATTGAAAGCACAACCACAAGATCACACTAAAGCTACTATGGCTCCAAAGGTAATGAAGGGTGGAAATGAAAGTTGATGGCTTAAGCAATCAAATTGCTTTTTTTTTATTTTGTTTCAGATTTGATTTTTGGTTGATTTTTAGCAAGCCTTTGGAATAGGAAATGGAAAGTTGATTTTGTTTCAAAAGGTTCATTTTGGGTCAGCTTATTAGGCTTGGATCTGCATGTAATATTCATCAATGATGTTTCCAGGGAAGAAAATTTTTCTGATAAATAGCACATCAGAAAACCCTGTTGATGGGTAAACATCATGGTCAATAATTTGAATATAGAGGAGGTGCAGCAAATCTATGGAGCCATATATACATTCAGATACAAATCTTGGTGTTAAAATCAATGTTGATATACAAATTTATAAAAGTGACATTTTCCTGAATTATTACATGCAAAAGCTGCAGCAGATTATGACCAATACAAATACCAAACTGTGACATTTTTAGATGCAAAAACTGCAATGTCAGAAGTTTGAAGGTGCTTTGTCAGCAAAAAGAAGACTGTAAGGAAGGCTCCCATAAGTGAATCTAAGGTTCAGAAAGCTTAATTGAGGGGGATAATTGGTAAGAGATGAAAGTATTTGAATGAAATAAAGAAGAAGACACGAAAAGTGGATATCATCATCCATCTTGGTTAACATGGTTCTATGTTAGATACAATTAGGTCAAAGAGTCAAACAAGCCACGAAGAGGCTAAAAGATAAATGTATAAGGAACTGTTATAGATAGTAGCTGTTGATACTACCCAGTATGCTGAAGCAAGTAAACCAACTTTGTGCTGGCAACCATAAATTAATTTTTATAAAGATCTAGGTTACCTTATATTATCTTCAGATCATCTGAAATAAATTTTCAAAAAGCTTTGGTTGGTTATTTATGAAGTTTAAGAAATAAAAATGCAAAAGCTGTTTGACATTAGTTTTTGGCTCTCTTTTGATATAATAAATAGTCAAGCTTGATATTAATTGAAGGCTTAACTCTTTAGTTTCTGTTTAATACCTTTGCTGAGGTATCTCTATTGAAGTTAGTAATTTTAGAATGTCCTTACATTACACACAGTGATACCTCATCCTTTATTTCCTTTTTATAGTTAAGCAATGATGAATCATGGCTATCATTTGACCAAGAAGCTAAAGTGATACATAACAAGGTAAAGTTGATGTGTACATATTTATAAGTGATTATGAATCCACTTCTCATGGATTTCATTCACAGGTAAACATGGCAAGGTAAATATGATGAGTTTCAGTACATCTGTATTAGTGACTACGATACACTTCTCCAGGTACGGGCATTTGCAGGGTGGCCAGGAACTCGGGCCAAATTTCAAGTCATTGACATGAATGGTCATCCCAATGATCTTGAGATAAAAATCATCACCACAAGGGTTTCTGATGCTTCTGGCTCAAAGGAAAGCAGAGATGAGATAACTTTTGTTGGAAGTGCATTGTTGGTTCCATGTGCCGGACATTCTTGGCTTGAGGTCTCTCTCTCTCTATTACACGTTCACACTTCACATTTGAACCTTTGTTTGGTAAACCATTATCTGATGATCCTTTTGCTGTTAACTTTACCAGATACTGGAGCTCCAGCCTCCAGGAAAGAAGGCAATGAGCGCTCGTGATTTTTGGAATGGCTTGCGGGGTCAGAAGCTGAAGCTACTGTAGGAGGTTATTCCAAAACTTTGCTATTACATGCAAAAGTTTCTCACTTTTTCTTTATTTCCGTTGGCCAACTGCATTTTCAGTTGTTTTCATTGGTCAGAAATTAGAAATGTGCAGCTCTTCTCATGACATGGCCTGACCTCATATCCAAGTTCCAATTTGTTATTGTCCCTAGCTTGTTAAAATAACCTTGCTTGAGGCTTCGTTGAAGGCTTCATATCTGAACAAAATTTCATTCATCTCTTCCATATTCTTTTACTGAAGAAAGTTCAACCTCCATGACTGCAGAGCTGGAGTTTTTTTAGATGTTATCGATGGTTCTTGTGCTTTTGATATCCGATGTTTCAAATTCTCTTCTTTTTGATGGACCAATGTTTTCTATGTTGCTGAAACAAAAAAGAAAAAAAAACTGTTATACTCTTGTTCTATGATCTTCACATCTATTCAGCACTTCAATGTTCACAACATTGGTACGACTTTCCAGCACAAGGGTCTCTTTTACTTTTAAATTTGAAACTACTATCAGTCTACCTGCTCTAAATTTTTATCTGCATTTTGTATAAACAACAAGTTCATTTTGGTGTTGTATGTCAAGGTTTACAAAACCGTTCGCTCTGGTTTGGTATAGGAGGATTTTATCAGTTTGACAGCTTCCTGACATGTAAATCAGGATAAACCAAATAGTATGCTCTGTACAGGACATGTACCAACTGATACGGGACTTCTACTGTTCAATACACTCAGTGCAGCATTTGCATCGCTCGGTATAGGACTTGTATCAGATAGTAACTTTATAATTTTTCAGTTTCTTTTCAGTTTTTTTTTGAACTCGTCGTGCACTGGTACATTGACACATGGTATGCCTATACCTGAAACTAAAAACCTTATTAGATATGCTCACAAGCACACATCAAATATAGATCTTATCTTTAATGGTAGTTTGGTTTTCCATCTTCTATTGGTTGTTCCATTCAAGATTTTTAATTTCGAATCATATCGCTCGTATCTAGCGGTACGTATTGATTCGCCAGTAGACTAGTATACGGACCGCTCGCTACTTGGTGATACCGTCGATTGGGATTGTTTTCGTCTTATTACCACACGAAATTGATTAGTGAGATCGTCGTTGTCTCGTAGGTATTAACCGAGGGAGAAGGAAGAAGAGGGAGAAGGAGAAGAAAAGGGAAAATATGGAGATTCGGCGTCGCTCTCCCTCAACGATATCGATCCGTCGTCGCCCTCTACCGCCAGGCGTCGTAGATGAGATGTTGCCTTCTCCTTGTCTGAGGCGACGACTTTTCCTCATCCGTGTGGAGCCTCGACGACTTTGCGGGAAGAAGAAATGAGACGACGTTGCGGGAAGCCTCGATGACTTTTCCTCATCTTGTTTTGGATCAAGCATAACTTGGGCCCCTTCATGTGCTAAGTAAGAATATGGAACTGATTGAAGTTTGTTATAATGATTTGTGGACTCCCTACCATCATTCTTACAGAAAGAGAAGACAGGCAATATGGTTGTTCTCTTGGGATGAGAAGCCACACTTATCTTGGCACCTTCAACACCTGCCCACAGTTCATGCAATCAATTCTCTGCTCCATGAGGCCAAACCCCTGGAGAACTTGAGATTGGAGGCAAATTCTTCATGTGGGTGTTTTTACCATGATTAGTTCCACATTTGGTGTCTGCTATGTTTTCGTTTTTTGCTTTCTGCAAAAAGGAAAACTACAATTTACCAGAGCAGGTGGAAAACTCTCCCCCATCCCATGTTTATTGTTTAGAATAAAGTCTTCTTCAATCTTAATTATGTTACCTAATTTAACCACAATTCTGTGAGGAACAACAAGAACATGATTCAAGAAAAAGAGTGGCCTAATACATTGCTAGAATATTCTATATAACATGAGATTATAAGAAACTGATGGTTGCTATAGACTGAATGCTCTTATGCTTGCTTCTTAACTGCCTTCAGTTGCTCTCTCTATTACATCCCTTCTTTTGTAGGTCGACACCATGGGACACTAAACATGACAAGCATTCCAGAAGTTTCATGGTAGTGGAAGTTTACATTTATCTCTTGTTTCAGATATAAAGAAGGAAACCAACTCTTGTCATAAGTAAACATGACAAACCTTTCCACAAGTTTCATGGTAGAGGAAGTTTAGAAGACCATTCATCTTTTGTTTGAAATATAAAGAAGCAAAACAAGACGCAAGATTTTATTTGTTGATGAACACAAGAGAATAGCTAAGTCTTGATGTCAATTGTGTAAGAAGTGGCTATCATGGATCCGAGCGATGAAATAACGGGAAATTTATTATGGTTGTCATCTTGCGTAGACATTTACTTCTCAACATGTGTATGTTCTTCTCACTTCATCTCCGAGCAAATCGATGTGACATTTCTTCGTCCAGTGGTGGAGGAGGAATGTGAACTTCTCCTAGTCAATGTATGAGCAAGTAGACTTGATACATCAACCTTGGACCATACGATGATAATATCAAATAATTGTTATTTACTGGTAAAGCTTGCAGTATGTGCGCAAGAAAGACCCTATCATGACACGAGCTCCTAAGGTAGATTTAGACTCTGATTATTCGACGATCGAATAACTTGAGCATCAGAACAATCTTGTTGAATGTGAACGTTCTCTTGCCCGGAAATCCCCACGCTATTTCTTGTAAGTTGAACATTCGAGTTACATGTTTCTTCATCCATCCATCTGACACGAGTGAGCTATAGGTTTGTGCCTGGTTGAGTCCGTTTTTGTGAAGCGTAAGAAACAACTATATTAAACATTAACTAGTCATATATGTTGCCCACATTCAGTCCAAGGTAGGCTTTATCAGCCCAGAGCTTACCCTCTCTTAATCTAATCCTAATTCATATTAAAAGGGGGGTGTGGTGGCTATAAAAATAAGCACAAAAGAGCAACAACGAGGGCAGCATGACACATTTTGGCAGCAGCAAAATGGAGGAGAAAAAGACAGAAATCTAAGGAGAAAGAAATGGAAGAAAATAAGGATAATACAGAGAGACAGTTCTCAATTACTTGGGGAGAATTAAGGAAGATTTAAATTTTGAACACAGTGACGTGATCCTTGTATCACAGTTATTCTCTTGTGATTGTTGCTAGGGTTTTGGGCAAAAGATTGAGATTTGTATATTCATTATTTTTATAGTGGATTATTTCTAGTTTGCCTTATGGTTTTTACCCTTCACATTAGAGGGGTTTTCCACGTATATCTTGGTGTTATATTTGATTGTGATTCCATTTAATTCCGTTGCGTATTATAGCTTACTAGTATTTATTCATATATAAAAGTTTATTTCTCTTTATATCCCATCAGCTGGTATCAGAGCAGGGTTGTGGTGATTTAATATTTGTATTTGAACATAGAGGCCAGTAATGTTTCTTGCATGATTAGTTTAAATGGAAACAATTGGATGATATAGAAACCAAGAATGGAAGATATCTTGTATTGCAATGATTTGTATGGACCTTTGCAGGGGGATAGTGCAAAACCCACAACTATGACAGATGATGAGTGAAAGAGGTTAGATCGAAAAACAGTTGGGTTTATTCGATAGTGGCTTGATGATAGTGTCTTTCACCATGTTTCTACTGAAAGTTATACATATTCTCTTTGGAAAAAATTGGAAGGTCTCTATGAAAGAAAAACAGCTAGTAACAAAGCTTTTTTTATTAGAAAACTTGTAAACCTAAAATATAGAGAGGGTGTTTCTATTACTGAGCATTTGAATGAAATGCAGAGTATTACTAACCAGTTATCCTCTATGAAAATGTCTATTGATGATGAGTTGCAGACATTGTTACTTCTCAGTTCATTACTAGAAAGTTGGGAGACACTGGTGGTTTCCCTCAGTAATTCTACGCCAGATGGTGTTGTCACTATGAGTCAAGTAACAAGCAGTTTGTTGAATAAAAAGTTGAGAAGAAAGAATTTAGCAACATCTCAGAATGATTCACAGACACTTATCTCAAAGAACAGAAGAAGATCAAAGTCTAGAAGCAGTTCATGCATGGGTAGGAGCAAGTCAAGATCAAGAAAAGATATTGTTTGCTATAACTATGGTGAGAAAGGATATTACAAGAACCAATGTAAGCAACATAAGAAGAGCAAGAAAAAGGAAAAATAAGTGGAGTCTACAGAGTCAAAAGATAATGTAACACCCTTGATTAGTCCCGTCTGATGAGTGTACTACTATCAACTTCAACTTAAACATTTTGGTCTGTGGTTTAGACCAAACGAAGTTGATAGGCTAGTTAGCCAATCAGGCTCAGGTCATGACATTTGGTATCAGAGCCGATCTAGCATTTGGGTTATGTTGCCTTTGAGTAGGGGTGATTGTAACACTCCTGATTAGTCCCACATTGAAAGTGGGCAAAGATTAAGATTGGCTTATAAGGGTCTGATGAGTATACTATTATTAACTTCAGCTTAAGCATTTTGGTCAATGGTTTAGACCAAACGAAGTTGATAGCCTAGTTAGCCCATCAGGCTCGGGTCATGACATATAATATCACAACTATAGTGCAGGGTGGTGATTATTTGATTTTTTTTCTTATGTGTGTCAGGATCTTGAGTGGGTGATTGACACAGGTGCTTCGTTTTTTCCAAGAGAGAAGTATTTCCAGACCTCAGAGGTTGATTGTTTGGTTGGTAAACAACACAGAGTTTCATTTGCTAGTCCTACTTTGTCTAGAATAATAAATGCCTTAGACCATGTTTATATAGATATATGTGGTCCTTTGAGGATAAAAACTCCTGGTGGATCTGTTGATGTTCCTGGTATAAGTGATGCACTTTATTTTGTCACTTTTATAGATGATTTTTCCAGGAAAGCTTGGGCATATGCTTTGAAGACCAAAGATCAGGTTATTAATGTCTTCAAAGAGTTTCATGCCAAAGTTAAAAGGGAGATGGAAAGACAATTGAAATACATAAGATCGGATAATAGTAGTGAGTACACAGGATTATTTAACGATTATTGTAGGTCACATGGTATCTAACATGAGATAGCAGTTCCTGATACACCTCAGCATAATGCTATTGCAGAGAGGATGAACCACACTATCATGGAAAAGATCAGATGTATACTTTCATAGGCTAAGCCACCCAAGAAGTTTTGGGATGAGGCTTTGAGGACTGCAGTTGATGTGATCAACTTGTCACCATGTATAACCCTAGATGGTGATATTGCAGAGTATGTATGATCAAGGAAAAATGTTTCCTACAAGCATTTGAGAGTGTTTGGTTGTCGTGCATTTGCACATGCTCTAGATAATGAGAGATCCAAGCTGGATGGTAAGACTAAAGAATGTATTTTTCTTGGCTACTCACATGATCAGTTTGGTTACAGGCTTTGGGATCCAGAAAAGCAGAAGATGTTTAGAAGCAGGTATGTGGTCTTCTTTGAGGATCAAACCTTTGAGAATTTGAAGAAGAAGACACCAGCCAAGACTTCTGCAGAAGGATTAGCAGATTGTGCCCTAGTTACTCCTCCAGTATATCAGGGTGATGGGGGAGATATGCAGGAAGACGGTGTACAGCCTGATGTTGATCTACTTAAAGGACATGTTGAGCAAGAAGAAGTTGGAGAGCAACTTCTCGCAGAACCTCAATTGAGAAGATCTTCTAGATAACGTCAACCTTCCAAAAGATACTCTACAGATGAGTATGTGATGCTTACTAATGCAGGTGAACCAGAGAGTTACCAAGAAGCGGTTGAAAGTGAGCGGAAAGAGAAGTGGTTAGTTGCTATGCAAGAAGAGATGGATGCTCTTCAGAAGAATCACACTTATGATTTGGTACTACTACCAAATGAAATGAAGGCCTTGAAGAACAAATGAGTTTTTAGGTTGAAGACTCAAGACTATTGTTCTCAACCAAAGTACAAAGCTAGATTGGTTGTGAAAGGCTTTGGTCAAAAGAAAGGTATTGACTTTGAAGATATTTTTTTCTCCTATTGTTAAAATGTCTTCTATTCATGTTGATCTTTGTATTGCTACTAGCCAGGACTTGGAGGTTGAGCAATTAGATGTGAAGACAGCTTTCCTTCATGGTGATTTGGAGGAGGAAATTTATATGGAGCAACCAGAAGGCTTCAAAGTCAAAGGTAAAGAGAACTTTGTTTGTAAGTTAAAGAACATCTTATATGGCCTAAAGCAAGCTCTAAGACAGTGGTATAGAAAGTTTGATTTATTTATGATAGAAAATAGATACAAAAGAACAGCTTTAGATCATTGTGTGTACATCAAATGGTTTGGTGAGAATTTTATTATTCTATATTGACAACATGCTGCTTATTCTTAGGAAAGATATGTCTAAAATTGACAGGTTGAAGAAAGAATTAAGTGAGTCTTTTGCGATGAAGGACATGGGGCCAGCAAAGCAAATACTAGGCATGTAGATTTTTCGTGACAGAAAAACCAAGATGATTTGGTTGTCACAGGAGAAATATATCGAGAAGTTATTAGAAAGGTTCAGTATGAGCAATACAAAGCTAGTTGGTTCTCTTATTGCATGTTACTTTAAGTTGTGCTCAAAATAGAGTCCATCAAATTATAAGGAGAAGGAGAAAATGCAAAAGGTTCCTTATGCTTCAGTAGTTGGAAGTTTAATGTATGTAATGGTATTTACGAGGCCAAACATCGCATATGCAGTTGGTGTTACTAGCAGATTTCTTGCAAATCCAGGCAAAGATCACTGGGCAATAGTGAAGTGGATTTTGAGATATCTCAAAGGGAGCTCTACGGTTTGTTTAAGCTTTGGAGGTGGACCATTTGTGTTGACAGGTTACACAGATGTAAGTATGACAAGAGATATAGATACGACGAAGTCCACTTCAGGTTATGTATACTTATTTTTGCAGGGGGAGTTGTGTCATGGCAATCCAGGTTGCAAAGGTGTATTGCTCTCTCCACCACAGAAGCAGAATATATTGCTGCTATAGAGGTATGCAAAGAAATGTTATGAATGAAAGAATTCTTATAAGAATTGGGGCTGAAACAAAAAAATTATGTGGTGCATTGTGACAACCAAAGTACCATCCATTTGTGTAAGAACCCAATGTTTCATTCCAAGTCAAAGCATATAGATGTCAGATACTACTGGATTCGAAATGTATTTGAAAAGAAGCAGTTGCAGCTTCAGAAAATTCATACAGATGACAACGGAGCAGACATGTTGACAAAGACCTTACCAAAAGAAAGACAGGAGATATGCCAATAGTTGGTTGGCATGACTTCACATTGAGGAGTCTTGGGACAGCCTCCCTTATGGGCTGAAGGGGGAGGTTGTTGGGTTGACAGCCCACATTCATCCCAAGGTAGGCTTTATCAGCCCACAACTCATCCCCTCTTAACTTAACCTTAATCATATTAAGGGGGGTATGGTGGCTACGAAAATAAGTATAAAAGGGTAGCAACGAGGGCAGTAGGGTATATCTTGGCAGCAGCAAAAAGGAGGAGAAAAAGACAGAAATCTAAGGAGAAAGAAAGGGAAGAAAACAAGAACAACGCAGAGAGACTATTCTCAATCATCCAACAGTGTTCTCATCTCAGGTTAGATCAAATCTACAGTAGATTCTTACTGTTATTACTTAGAGAGAATTATGAAGGATTTAGAATTTTGAGCATAGTGACGTGATCCTTGTATCCCAATTATTCTCTTGTGATTGTTGCTAGGATTTTCGGTAAGAGATTGAGATTTGTACATTCATTATTCTTATAGTGGATTATCTCTAGTTTACCTCATGGTTTTTACCCTTCACATTGAAGGGGTTTCCCACGTATATCTTGGTGTTCTATTTGATTGTGCTTCTATTTAATTCTACTGCGTGTTAATCTACTAGTATTTATTCATATTTAAAAATTTATTCCTCTTTATATCCCATCAATATACTGTTAATGTCAAATGAGCAAAACATCAATTAAAATACCACGATTAAAGGCCGATTGAGAATAGAATACTTAACGTAAGAGGGGAGGATCACATGGAACTCGATTTATTTTGTTGACTTTGACCAGCTATTGGTCTTTGTTTGTTTGTTCGTTTGGTGGAATCCTCCTCCATTGATGACGTTGCGAGGTGAACGTCATGGCAATATAGTTTCTTAAACAATATATTGTTTCTTAATAAACCTTGCGAGGTGGTGGACATATTTCATATTTTTATGTCTTCTAAAACAATAAATTAAGCCATCCTTAAAAAACATAATTGCATCAATATATATATATATATATATATATATATATATAATCTTAATTTAACATGACAAATAGGGTGGAGACATGGCTTAGTCAACATTGTTCATTCCTTGTTAGCTTCTCTCTCTCTCTCTCTCTCTCTCTCTCTCTCTCTCTCTCTCTCTATCTATCTATCTATCTCTGTTTGAGAATAATGGACCAAGGCTTTCAGCAGAACCACCACCACCGCCACCTTCGTCGATAAAATCAATCTGTCTTCAATGGGGATGGAGAAGAGGAAAAGGACAGGAGAGGACGGAGGCGATGTGTGCGACGCAGAGGGAGACGGAAAAGGGGAGGAAGAGCACTAGGCGGTGACTGACGAAGAGGTGGTGGAGTTCTTCACCATCCTTCGGCGTTTGCATGCGGCGTCCAAGAGCCTCACCGGAAGAGGAAGCCACGGAGACAAGAAGAAGAAGAAGAAGAGGGAGGAGGAGGAAGCCAAGTAGAAGGTGAAGAGAGAGGAGGAGGAAGCCAAGTAGGCGACGAGGTGGCGTCCGCCGTTCACTTTGGAGGACTTCGATGCCGTCGGAGAGGGCAGTGTCAGCTCCGACGGCGTGGGAAATGATGGTAGGAGGGTGGCGGAGGAATCGATCCATTATGATTTTCTCCGATTTTTGTTCATTTTATTTCTTAAAATTAAGAAATAAAAGACTGTTGAGAAAAAAATTACATGCAAATCAATGATTGTACAATTATTGATGAACTTGTAATTTGTTTCCGACTTCTTTGGAACATCTCGTGAAACATTCTCTTCATTTCCAAAGCTGTGATTACTGTCTTTTAATTATTGAAGATTCAATCAAAATCTTTAACATCTTGGTTTGATAATCATTATTAGTTAGAAAAGAAACCTTTTGGTGTCCAAGGATGATTAAGATTAAATCTGTCATCCCCAAAATGTCCGGTCAACCTTGAACGTATCAATTGAAACATTAATAGGAATAGATGGGTTGGGGTTCATGTTCATCCTTGACTCTACTACCAAATTTAACATGATTTTTGTATTTTAAAATATCTAAAGCTGATGATGTTTATCTAAAATTTAATTATAATGTAAAAAACTTTAATACCAAAATTGAGATAAAAATTATAATATAAGAAATCTCGATGATAAGATAAAAATTATATATAAGTGAGAGTAGAGAGTAAAATAAAAATAATAATTATAAGACTCATCAAAGGTTATCTCTTAAGATTTTGAATTTTGATTGATATCTAATTAAAATCTTTAGTATGTTATCGGGGCCACATAATCTAATAGTTTTTTTTTTCATTTTGCTTTTTTGAGTTTTGAGTTGAATCTTTTGAATTTTAGTTCTTTTCAGGCTAGTATTACAGATTAATTTGAATTTAATTTTGTGCTCAAATAATTTTTTAGACATAAAACTCTGACATTTTAATAAAAAGAAGAGCAGATTTAAGATGAATTGTGAGCTTAAGTCTCTTCCATTGAGCTCGACAAAATCTGTATGAAGCATTTAAGTAGCTGATTCAAATGAAGATGCCGATCCTTTCCTTATGATGAACCAAAGCATGCAATACAAAGCTTGGATTCAGAAATGGTGTTTGCGGTCTAACTATTTCACATTTAAGTTGGCGATAAGAGATGATACACAAGAATCAAACAGGAGAAAATCGAGAGACTTCTCCCCTACTGTAGGATCATGATCGAGACGACAAAGAAGACATTTGGGTTCAAACAGATCTACATAGAGAATCCTACTTCCAATGGTTTCTCTCTCAGCATCAAACAGATCAAAAGCTCTGTATGCCAAGAATCTCCTGTTACGAAGAAATCAAGAACAAGCTTCAGGTGATTCGATCAATACAAAGCCTTCTCTCCTCTTCTCCTCATAACCTAGACACCAAGAACAAAGCTCTCTCTCTCTCTCTCTCTCTCTCTCTCTCTCTCTTCCTAGTATGCACAACCCACTTATTCAATGAACACTAAGGAACCGTAATATATATATGCTGGGAAGACCGACTCGGTTCATCTTCATCATCCGTTGTGGAGGGGGTCGGAGGAACTCGGTACCCTCCTTTTGCTATCTTCCATGCCTGCCGTCTGAAAAGGCCGGGGAGGTAGCGGTCTCCGCCCGATGAAAAACGCCTGGCCTCCACTGTGGCTCCCGGAGCTCGCCAGAAACAACTGAGGGCCAGCAGCTGCAGTAGTATTCTGGAAGTACAGCCAGAAGCTCAGCAGTAGCTGCAGCGTCAGCAACAGCCCAACTCCTACCTTCCTCCTCCTCGTACAACCGGCCGTCGACATCCACGCGATCGCACCGTTATCATTCCCGAGTGAGTCTCTTCGCCTGAGCTCCACCTGCAAGACGACGACGAAGGTCCTATGTTTGAAATGAGAGGAGACGTGCAGAGTATATAGCTTGTCATGGGATGTGCGACGGATCTAACAGTTTCTTCTTTGCCATTGACGTTAGTCTTAATATCAGGAATGCCATCCCAGGTTATCACTTTCATGCCATGAAATGCATAAAGCTTCAGTTTAATTTTCCTAAATGTCAATACCAGAATTTTCAGTAATCCCTTTTAAATCTTTGCAGAAAGATTGATAGGATTTAAATGTTGAATAAATACTTAAAGAAACATGATGTTTAATGTGTCCGTTTTCAGGATAATGTAATGACAATTTCGTATTTGATGAATATTATATGTTAACCAAAAACTTAGTTATAAATCAAAAGAAAACATTAAAGATTTAAATTAAGATTCTAATGCATTAATTAGCTTCTCAGCTTCAAATGTAATATGTCGATAAGATATCATATCTTGATTTGCATATCAAATAAATGTTTCTTTTTATATTATGTATTTTCTTGTTGTTTTGTCAACTCATAATTAACCTGATCGACTTGACCTCATTTCTACCAGACCTGAACATATTGACTAGGGTTAGGTTTTCAAGCAAAGCGAATCAATCCTAAGCATCCTCACTAACATATCTTCAGAAATAAATGCATCAACTACTAGATATAGAACAATTGAATGCTTGTCCTTGTATACACATTCTGATAATACACACTGTGACTGTCATTGCACACTGTCCTTGGCATGGCAGAAGCCTGAGCTAAACCCAGCACTAAAGCTGATGGGTATCATGTATTGATATAGCCTGTTCCATGAAGAGTTTCTAGGGTTGAAGCTCTTGACGCAACAATGGAGTGTCAGGAGGACTCACATGAAGCATCCTAAATTCATCACTCATGCTCATGTGATGGGGCTGCAATCAATCATGGCTTCTATTGCAGCTAAAAAGCATGGAATACGTGAAACCTGGACCTGAAGACAATGAGCTGGTGGTACCTTCATGCTCTGGCCATCTATCGTAACAGTGGTGTGTAGCTGTGAGTGAGAATTAAATGAGTTTGATTCCAATTGTGCCTTTGATTCCGGATCTGGTTGTCTCCTAAGAACACCTGGTTTTAATTACTCATGTTTGGTGCTGCTAAGGATAATGAATGCCTCTGGTAGTTATGTTTTATGAATGATCTTGGGATTTATTTACTATTTATAACCTTGATATAGGGCAACTTGAGTTCCATGTTTGATTATAAGGATCAAATTGATTTCAAAGTATATGAATTGAAGAACAACACTCAATATGACCAATATTTTTTGTCAATAAAAACAACAAGCTTTTCATGTTTGCATGAACTAAAGAGAAAAATATTCTTTAAAGTATTTCTTATTTTATGAATTAGGAGTCTCCGAGGTATGATAAGGAGTCTCAATATGATAAAATCATCTTTCTAGTTATTACAGGATCCAGATCAAAATTCATCCTTTGAACTACTTCTGAGCACAAGTTTACTCCAATGTCAGTAAATCCTTCCTGCTTTTCCTCTTCTTTTCAGCCCAAGATGGGCCATATATTACCAGATTCGTCCTGCCAAATCTCCTATCAGCTATCTGCAGTAAGATACTTAATGGGTGAGTATTACTGCTTAACTGATAGGCTTGTCAAACATTTTATTTGAAGGCCTAAAGTGTTTGTGCAACAGAATAAATAGAAACAATGATATACAGGAAAATTCAACATGCTACCTGAATGAGGAAAAATAGAAATTGACCGTTGGGGCCTTTATTGAGGCTTTAAATCCCTCTCCCTCTCCTCCTTCACTCACTCTCTCATTCTCGCTCTTTCTCACTGTCATTTGTGAACTCTTACTTGTGACTAAAAGTTCTTAAATGGCTCAAGATCAATGGAAGAAACTTCCTCCCAACAGATCCAAAAAGATAAATTCAATTTTTACTCCTTAGATCCAAACTATTCATTTATGGCTTAGATACACTTTATTCTTATCTAAATAGAAAAAATCTTTACAAATGATTTTTTCCTATTTTCTGACCATTTTCCAGCCTGTTTTCCGAAAACTGATACATACCAGCATACCATCTCACAGTACTAACCAGTCAATGCCAGTCCACCAAGGGACGGATACCACCAATCAACACGGCACAACGGTCCTTGGTTTATACAATATGTCCATCTATAGTATATTACATTTCATCTATCTTTATGCTGAAATGGTGTCTGGGATATGAGGTGTTAGGTAGAGAAGAAAATGAGGAACTGATAAATTAAACAATTGAGTTCAGAATCATAAGCAAAAATATCTGCTTCATACAATTAATAGATGATATAATTAATTCCTTAACTCTGACCGTGACTGCCCCCCGCCCCCCCTCTTTTTTTTTTTTCTTGCAAATGATAGAGGGGAGGGCCTCCACCTAGGGAAATACCTAGGCGAGTACCATGTCATCATCTCCACAGACACTTGAACCTAGAACCTCTTCAAGAAAAAGAGGTAATACAAACAGAGGCCTCAGTGCACTCAAAGAAACTTGCAAACAATTTTGGTTCAATTTGCATCTATTCGCTAAAGATCATCATAAAAAATATGGACCAACAATTCAGTGACACCATTTATTTTAATATATTATTCTGCCCACTCTCCCTGTAGTAAATTTGTTGATTAACCTTTGTATATTTGAAGAAAGTATTCTTAATGACAAAAAATGTCTTGCCAGAGCAGAAGTGCCACAGGAAATGCTGCAAAACAATTCCGTTCCAACAGGCACATTCTAGTTCACACACCACCTGTGCTGATAACCTTAAGGCCTAATATTCATAGGTATCCAGGACATCAAGTATCCGTATAGGCCTACATCTACATGAAAAATTACCATAATGCCATATGGAAAAGATAAATCATGAAAAGAATATCATTGCCAGTACATTCTAGTTGAATTAAACACTAATAAGTTATAGAACCATAATCATTTTGTGTACACAGATTGTGCCAAAAAAATGTACAAGAACTAGTTTATTCAGTGGTAACACAAAATAAAACAAAGAAATCGAATATTAAATGCCGGAAAAAGAATGGGTGACAGGAATCATAGAGAAAAGCTTTAACACACAAAATAGTGTGACTTGCACATTTGAGCCTTGGTCCTATGACAGCAACAGCGATTTGTGACATAATTTAATAATCAGGGTAGTAAAATAAACATAAGCATGACATTAATAAACAAGAGGGATAAGTTTAACAAGCATAGATTTATTATTATAGACTAATATACAGCAAGGGACAAGCTATGATAATCCACACGAAAAAAACATCTTGTATGATGACAAACAAAATGTTATAGTCCACACTATGAGTTCCTTTCACCAAAGAACTAGAACAAATAAACAAAATGTCCCAAGTCATGATCCATCCCAATGGAATAACTTAAGCCCAAGTTAATAGTACTATATTCATTAGACCCTTATAAGTTAATCAAAATCTATAGCCACTTCCAATGTCAAACTAAATCAAAATATTGAAATATTTCTCGCTTGAAGATTTGATTAGGAACCAAAATAGGTCATAAACCTTAATGCATGTGAGGCCTAGCCTAGTGATGGCTTCACACTATGGCGTGCCCTTTAGTCCCGTCCACAAGTAGTCCTTTCTTAGTCGAGTCCTTCACCCTCCTCAATACTAGATTACTTCTAATACCATTTATCATGACTACTTCCAATAAGATAACTTTAACTTATTAAACCTGAACCACCAGTCCAAAATGCCTAAATCTAACTTACAACATTCTACCCATCAAACCCTTATAAACCCATAATCAATTCTAATGTGAGACTAAAGCAGGGTATTATATCCCTAATATTAAAACATTTTAAAAAAACAAATTTTTTGTAACAAACTATTGTTCTAATTTAATCCCTTATCAACCTAAAACAAAAGTATTTTACTGTCTGACAAGTGCCAACATAACGAAATAAAAAATTATCATACTATTAAAGATATTAAGATAAGAATACAAAAATAAAAAGTTGATAGAAAGTACTTTTATGAGATGACCACAAGAGTCAGCCAACAAAGTCTTAAGGGGATACTCCACCAGCTAGCAAAAAAAGACAAGTATTACAGTTAAATCTGACCAGAGCAGCATTAAGAAAAAAGAAAAAAATTATGCCAAAGCATGACTCACGATGAAACAGTCTTCTCCAACCAAAGGTGATTTTCCAAGATGATCCATGAGCACGGTATAATCGACGGCCATGTAGGGTGGTGTGACACTTATATAGTCAAATGATCTGTTCTTATCTGCAACAGAAGAAAATTTTCAAATTTATCAGCTATGGCAAGTCTTTAGACTGAAGAGCTAGCAACTTGAAAACATAAAGAATGACTCAGCTAGATAAGAATTAATATTGAAACAAGGCCATAAATTATTTTTTTGGATACAGTTTAAATATGTTGTTATTATAGGCAATATTAGTCATTCAATAACTAAAATCAATTTACAAATTCTAATATGGTATGGCCACCAAAAGTGAAAATGATCAGTGATTTAAAAAGCGCGAGGCGCCAAAAGGCGCCAAGGTCAAAAAACGCCCAAGGCGCTAAGCACTCGCCCGAACGAAGCGAGGCGCTAAAATATAAAAATATATAATATAATTAATAAATATAATTATTTAAAATTTTAAATAAAAATATGCTATTAAATTAAAAAAATCTAAGATACAAAATCACAATGTCACATTAACAAAAAGTTTCAAAATTCAAAACAATAAAATTTTATTAACAGTGTTGAAAATTAATCATTTCAAAATTCAAATAAACTTAATATTAACAATATAAACCTGCTGACGGAGAAACGATGAAGCAGCGGCGAGTGGCGACAGCGGCAAGCAGCGGCGGCAGCGGGAAAGGGAGCGGGAGCGGCGAGCAGCGACAGCGGCAAGTAGCGGCAGCGGGAGTAGGAGCAGGAGCGACGAGTAGCGGGAGGCGCGAGCAGCGACAGAGGCAGCGTTTGCGACCAGCGACAGTGGCGAGCGGCGACAACGGCAACGTTTGCGAGCAGCGACAGTGGCGAGCAACGAGATTGGGATCGGGATCGGGATCAGGATCGGGATCGGGAGCGGCGGCGGCGGCGGCAGTGGCAGCGGGTTAGGGTTGGGTAAGGGTTAGGGTTGGGTAAAGGTTATATCGGTTTAGTTGGTTCGATTGAACTAACTAGCAACCGAACCAGGACCGAACCAGACCTAAAATCCTGGTTCAGTCGCCTTGGTTTACCCAGGCGCTCACCCGAAGCGCCCAAGTGGCACCTGTTTGAAGCGCGCCACCTGGGAGATTAGCGAGGCGCTCGGGCCTCGCCTCGCCTCGCCCGAGCGCCCGAGCGCCTTTTTCAATCACTGAAAATGATACCATATAATCTTACATAACAGTGGAACCAACACACCAACCAATCACTGTATGCATAAGCACACTAAAATATGTCCAAGTTTCGCTAAAATAAGCACTCATCCTAAATGTATCATGTTGGCATCCTATGATGGGTATCAACTTGAACTAGAAAACATCTCCAGCGAGAAAATTGCAAAAATTTCATAAATATAACATCTTAGTGTCTCAAGGAAATAGATAATAGTCAAAAGAGCAATATAATAGCTAAAAGTACATCCGGCAGAAGGGTTGTAGGAAAGGTATCCCTCAACATGAAGCATCATTTCTTCAGATAAAAGTTTTCTACAAATGAAATTTTAATTTGTCCATTTGTGAGATCTTTGTTTTTTAGCTTTGACCATGGGATTATTTTAAAAAACAGATCTCTCCTCTACAAGGAGTACCAAGCAATCTAGGCTCAACTTATTGTTAATACATTCAATTTGAGATGCTTAGTAGACAAACATGTGGACTCATATCCCAATAATCAATTTACAACCTGATGCAGCTTTCCAAAAGAGACAACATAGACAACAAAATGTCATGCTAGTACAATTTCAACAAGATGTACAACATCTTTGAAAGTTGGGAATGTGCCACCTAGTCCATCCATATTAGATTGTGATAAGTATTTACATGAAATCCCAACCAAATACATAATGGATACATCCAGAACAATTTTATTTTATATCTATACTCTTATATTGATAAGTGGCTGACCCAATTGGATCCTTTACCACTTTTGGGTCTTCCACTCTTCTTAAGTGGGTGAAGGAAAGAAGTTCTTGTTTACCTAACAATGTTGTGTCGATGGATGCATATCGGCACAATGTTATGAAGCCATTAGACACCGAATCACCCTCCTAAGGGTCCCACCTCCACTGGCAGCTAGATTTTCTATTTGTCTATTATTTTAGTTATACTCTTGTCTCCTAAGAATCACCCTCCTAAGGAGGGTTTTACATCTTGAGTATAGATCCACACTGGTGGATGACCAGATTTACATGGATTCGTTAATAATGATGTACTGAAACATGGTAGACTAGTATGTACCATAATACAGAGAAGGGGAAGTAGAAGGAGAAAAAGAGGAGGGAAAAGCAAAAGAGGAAGAGGAGAGGAGGGAGAGAAGGAAAAGAAGGGATAAACGTGTCTTTAGATGGGATTGTGTACCATACTGCAAGTCTTGGTAATCGTTTTGCTACAATTACAGCATAATTATCATACCTTAGTGGTTTATTCTCGTCTCTCACTCTCTCCCTTTCATCTTTGTAAAGGTTAATTCTTGAATTGGAAATACTCTGATAGGAAGATCATTTATAGAATGTAAAAATGGTCATCACTCAACCTACAAGACAGGTTGAAAAATACCATGCAGAAACAATACCAACATGCATCATGTCAATCTACAACAAAGATGCCAATGTTGACCTTTGATATGTGCTACCCTATACAGTGCCAAGAAGATATAGGCACACCCCTACACCATGGTATGAAAATCCTTGCCTAACAACAGTGCATTTGAAAAAGAAAAAGCTTCTCATGGAAGATGTATTCTGAATCTCTGCCAATTCTGTTTTGCTTTGGCAAGCCAACATTTGGTTAGAGGTGGCAAACAAATTTTGTAAGAAAGGCCCAAACTTAATGTACTTGAGACATTCACAAAATTTTTTAAAGTGCTATTAATGAGTGGTGAAATGATTAATACGAGGAGAGGTAGAGGGTGACCTGAAAAGAAATTACAAAAAAAATATAATTGAAGATTTAGATACTCTTAGCTAAGGATATGACTTTCACATAACTCAACGATACAAAAAAATCCATGCAACTGATATCAAATAGTTAGGAATTTATGACTTTGTTGTTGTTATTGTTGTATGGGCATCAACGTTTGAAACTCCACCTAATATTTTTAATGTCAGTCTACTTTTTCAAGAAGTGCAACTTATTAATAAAATTTTTTAAATTATATATATATATATATATATATATATATCATAAGTTTCATCAAGGTTCGTCATACCACGGTGTACCGCCCGATATATACCAGTTTGACAAGGGACCGATATAGGTGGTACATATCAGTCTATCGACATACCTCATTGTATTGTGTGTCGGTATATCGGTATGTACTGTACTGATGACCGATCAGTACATCAGCACGGATCGGTAAACCGAACCATGAGTTTCATAATCTAAATAATATTTCAATTGTGTGCATCCAAGTCCACTTTGTGTCTTAGCTTGATTAAATTGTAAGAAAATAAAAAGGGCTAACAGTGATGCAATCTATCATACATCCAAACAATCTAAATTTTTGAGAGTTACATTTTTTAGAAAAATAAAAGAACAAATAATAGTGTACTATATCAAAAATATTAAAGCACCCATAACTATAAAAAGGAAAATAAGAAATATCGCAGATCTTATATCTTCATTCAATGTGAAGGTAAAATTGGATACCCTTTTGTTGCCTAAATACAGAACTATTTTGTGAATCAATATTAAAATCCATGCCAAAATTAACATAAAACATCACTATCTCGAATATTATGCATTAGCAATAGAACTTGTAATAAGTATATCTATATTATTAACCCATAAATCAACACTAGTATAGCTTAACTTTCCTATATTGTAGGCAAGGTTGACCAATTCCTCTAATTTTAATTATTGACTGTCATGAACTCATTATGTATAAAGATAATGCATCCAAAGCCTCCTTGAAGCACACCAATCCTGACGCAAGTACATACGAAAGTCAAGCATGGTCTCTATCACAAGAACCTCAAATCCATTAGTCAACCACCCACTGTACTCAGTGATTTGGTGTTTAATTCTATGATACTCTATACCCAATACAACTTTACCAAGGACAAGAAGGGATTGGCAAAGGCATGCCCTTCATGTGAGAGCAAATGATTAACTAATATGTTAGCTTCTTGGGATTTTATTCCACTTTAAACCAAATTGTAAAGAATTTGCAAATAAAATATATACTTTCCAATTAACTATTGTAGGCATTATTTTACTTCAATGGAAGGATACTAAATATGAGAGGACTAAAATTTAACCTCACACTGATACAAATAAAGCATGCCAGGTACAATAAACTTCTAATCTTCAAAATCCTATCAACAAATATAAACATATAAGCAGTGTTAAACACCACTTGATGACCCTTAAGGCAAAATAACTAAGTACCCTATTTGACTCAATAAAACCAGCAACTGAGCTTCTATAAAAACATCAAAGACTTCCATGATTTACCAAAATATAAAACATGATCATACAACTTAGGAACCCAGAAATGATTTCTAACATTCCCAAAAATAGAGGGTAAAAGATATTACTTCTTAAAAAAATGGATAATTTCTCTTCAGAACAGTATAATCAGTAGACTCAAAACACTCAACGGAACAAAATGGTTCATGAGTATACCGCCTACTAATCACATCTTACTTTGTCAACAATATACAGACATAGGCCATGGATGCATGCCCATGAAGTGCACGTCATGCCTCGATGGGCACAACAAAGTGCTTTAATCATAGAAAAATGTGAAAACGTTCACAAGTGTTACAGTGAACATTATTTGGTGCTTTTTGTTAGTAGCACATATGCGTTTGAAAAAATGTACCAACTCCATTCTGTGGCAGCCACAAGCCACTAAGCATGCATGGAGCACTTAGTTTGACTCTAATATTTAATTAATAAGTGAGCAAGCTACCAATAATCTAGAGATGCAAACAAAATTATGACCACAGTTATTGCCGATTATAAGAAAAAGGAATAGTTATCAGTAAAGCCAGTCCTTTGGACAAATTTATGGTCCTAGTTAAGGTTGACAAGGATTGCAATGAACTAATGGCAGGTAAAGCAACATGAGTACCTGAAGATTGTTCAGCTTGCTCCAAGAATCTTTCAACACGAATTGTATGTATAACTGAAACATTAGAAAATCCTGTCCATTCTAAATTGGGTTGCAGCACTTCAGAGACAACCCAAGGATCCATCTCAACGAAGTGTACCTGGGAAAAGAAGCAAATTGGCGGTTTACAATAAATAACACATAAAACGATGAAGAAGAATAGAACAAGGAGACGGCTTATATTGGCAAGATATTAATTTTCATTAAACAATGAGCCACCAATCAAGGATAACCAACTTGGTAAATCCAAACAAACAGAAACCGACTATTTTGTCTACCAGATCATAAGGGTTGCCAGCAAGATCAGTTGTGAAACTCAGAAGCTGAAGCAGGTATGAAATGAGACGGACAGAAATACTTGAAACCAGGGTTTGCCGTACCGAGCCGTACCGCCCGTACCGGGCGGTACGTACCGGTCCGACAAGTTGTCGGTACGCGGACCGCCCTGTACCGGTCCGCACTGTAGCAGTGCTACAGTGCTCGGTACACCTCGGTATACCGGTCGGTACACCCGTACCGTACCGTACCGAGCATGAGTCGAAACGCCGGTACGGTACGGTACGGCGAACCTTGCTTGAAACTAATATACAAATAAAGTTTCTAACTTAGAAAACACCTCTGAACATCCACGGCTTATAGCTTCAATTCCAACAGATCCAGTTCCACTATACAAGTCCAACCAGCGTCCTGGCCTTAGCGAAGCAGGACAGCCACCAGCCACCTAAAAGCCATAGAAACTATTGAAACCAATCTCATTATTGGAGATATATATATATATATATATATATTATGGTATGCTAAGGATGCTGAAGATTATAATTGTGACATTTTCAAGTACAAATAAATTGCAATTTTAAATAACACCAACTAAGTTCTGCAGATCTCATCCATACCTGTAAAATATCAAAGGCTGCTCCTCTGACAACTTCCATCATAGGTCGGACATCCATACCTTTAGGCGAAAGCAACTTCTTCCTGCGAGCTTTTCCTCCTAACACCTAGGCAAAAAAAAAAAAACAAAATCCATTTCTTAATTAACAAAGCCATGACAATCTGAGAAATAAACTTGAAATTGAACAAATAAACCATCCTGTATTTTCTCAATCTCCAAAAATGAAGAAGCATCAAAAGGATATGGTTCATGATAAATAATTATGAAGTTACCTGAAACATAGCAGTTGCAGAAAAGGGAACTGTAGTCATAAACTAAATCATACAAATATAAGAAACAAGTGAGGAGGCAAATTTCTGGAAGGATTACTGAACGAATGTTGTACCCAAGTTGGAAGTTTCAAATTACAAGTAAATTAAACCCATAGAGTCATCCCAGGGCCTCATCCTGTAAGATGCTTGATGTGGCCATGATTCAAACTTCAAAGTTAACAACTGGGAATGAATGACACAAGACCATGATGTTCCTAAAGAACTAATTAAAAAATGGTTCTACCTGGTCAAGATTTTTTCTTTTAGGCATGTGATTTTGTAATGATTTTGTTCCTAAAATTAGCTCTCAAGAATGCACACTTTAGAATTCTTATTGACTTATCATAGTAACCATGCTAGGTATATAAGATATCGGTTTTACAAATGAATTGTCATGACGTAATAATATTTATACATCGAACCAAGTTAGATCAACTCCGTGGCATGAATCGAGAGCTAATTTTGACCCAACAAAACCTCTATAGACTACCTGAGAGAAGCAAAGTAGTTTTCCAACCAATAAACTAGGTTTAATCTTTGGGTACGTCTTCGTGGAAAAGCTTTTCTTGCGCACCCAAGAAATTAGGGGCACAATTCAGCGTGTGAGATCCTAGTGCGATGCGTGTCTATAAATCACATTACACGAGAAAGATTTGTGAGAGGATCCTATTGGCCAAAATAGCATGATCCTTCCCGTCGATCGATTCAATGCTCAAAAACCATTCATGAAGTCCGGTTAATGCACAGGGAGGACAACGAGTAGCCCACACCGAAATCCATGAAGAATGAACATTAATGTTGTGCAGTTTTGGCGATTATTTCGCTGAGAACCCATTCATTACGGGCACCAAATAATGATGATGAATCAACAGCCAAAAGAATAAAATAATATTTTCTCTTGAATATATATATATATATATATATATATTAGGTTCATTTTATTTTCAGAGCTTTGAATAATATTTTATTTAAGTTGATCTAGTTTAGTAAAAATTAGATAGAGGTTTATTTGATATTTATTTATTTATTTATGAAGAGTCCAAGTCCTGATAATTCTAGGTGGAACTCTATAAATAGGAATATATCTATTTTTTTTGTAAATAAAAAAAAAATTATTTAGTCTTTTGACAAACCCTAGGAGGCCGATCCTTTCGAAGTAATCAAGGAGGTCGATTCCCTTAAAGTGATCATTCATTTTTTCTCTCTTCTTCTATTACAAAACCCTAGGAGTCTTATCATTTGATAATAGAGCAATAATCCTCGGCGTTCTTATTGTAATTTCTCACAACACCTGGCCGCAGCTATCATCATCATCTAAAAAATAAAATAAAATGAAGCCAGTGGTCACGCCCATCCTCCTCGCAGCGAGAATGGGCCATTGCTTCCTGGCCAGCGACCACCGCCATCGTTGTTTCCCGACTAGCGACCACCATCGATGTTTCTTCCTGGCCAGCGACCACCCCCCTCATTGTTGCCCACGTTGACGCCGTCGTTGTTTCCCGGCCAACGGACCACCCGCATCCTGCTAGAGCAAGAAGGGCTGTCGTCGTTGTTTCTCGACCAACAGACCATCCCCCTCGTCGATCTCAACCCTCAACGACCCTTGGTGATGCTGGTCCCAACCGCGCCATCACTGTTGCGTCTTGACGTCGGGCAACAACTCCCCTCCTTGCGATGATCGAAATAGGGCAACTCTGCATCTTCTACCGCAATCGTCGGTCACCGCTGTTTCCTCCCTTTTTGCTACTACTTCTCGGCCAACGACCATCGCCACCACTGCTTCCCAGCCATGCAACCACTATTGTCTCTCAACCTTGGCAGCAACCTCCCCTCATTGCGGTGACTAAAATAGGGCAACTCTGCATCTTCTACTACAGCCTTAACCTCGGTTGCTCGGCGATAGCTCTCCTTGGGTTGCAGCAACCGTAGCCACACATGCAGCTACCCTCAATCGCTACCACGCTGATGTCGTCACCTTCCAGCCCCTGCAGCCTCTCCCCTAGCCGCTCGATGATCGCTCCCCTTAGGTCGTAGCAACCGCAGCCATAAGCATAACCACCCTCAGTTGCTCCCCATGCTGATGCTACCGCCTTCCAGCCCTCATAGCATCACCCCATGTAGCGATAAAAATGGGGCAGCAACCTTTCCTCCTCGCAACGACTGCAACAAGCCTTTATGTTGCCCTCGGTGTCCGCTTCTTTGGTAGCTTCACGTTCCCTTACACCCTCAACGTTGCCCCAGGCCAAACTTCACATCAGCCACATCGAATAGCGTAGTACTGATGCCCTTGACCCGACATCAGAAACAAGAGTTGGAGATTATAGATCTATAGTCTTACGCAATGGCTCCCGACAACTCAATGAACGCCTAATTAGAAGCTTTAGAAACCATAATTGAGAATCGACTACAAGATGTTGAATCTCAGATTTTGATGATGAAATCAATTGATGAGTTTGTGATCTAATCTATATTTTGAGTGACATAGGACTAGCTTCGATCAAAGAGAGGCAAATTGATTGAAGTAGGAGGAATATGACGTTAGGCTAGAGTTGAACATGTTAGGAGATTGGACGTCGGGCTGAAGGATCGATCGACGTGCCGGCAGAAGGACTTCGTGCCGTGAGTTCGGGTATCAAGCCAAAGGATCAGATAGTGCGGTAAGGAGATCAGAAGTTACGGGAGTCAACATGCTGATTAGGCAATTTGCTGAAGGAGAAGACGAAACATCGAAGGATCAGACGAAGTGCCGGAAGAACCAATGACATGCTGGACAACATAGGATTCATGCTTTGTAATAATTTGTCTAGATCGAGTTTAGGTCTAATTGAGTCGATATCGGAGTGAAACAATGCCAACTCAATTAGGGGCCAATTGAGCTTGAATCAGAGCTGAATTGAGCATGTTGTTTGACCCATTTAGTGTCCAATAGCAAGGTCTAGCGGTGGTACCACCCAGACTGGGCGGTGGTACTATCCAATGTTAGGGTGTCAGGTGGTAATAATGCTAGACTGGGCGGTGGTACCACCTAGTGTCAGAAAGTACTAGCGGTGGAACCACCCAATACTAGCGGTGGCACCGCTAGTACCCTGAAATCTTAGGGATTTAAATTTTTAGCTCCAAATTTGAATCTATTTGGGGCCTATAAAAACTCCACTATCCCTATTCAGTTTACATAAGAATAGAGAGAAAAAAAAAGAAAGAAAACACTATTGTAATATTGTGAGAACTCCTCTCAAGCTTTAAGTGTTGGGTGAAGTTTGAGAGAGGGGTGAGTGGTTGTAAAGGTTATCTCCTAAACCTATGAAAAGGAGAAAAATGGGTGTAAAAGGGTAATTGATCTTCCCCTATTGAAAGAAGATCGGTTGTGGAAGCCAGTGGCCTCGAGTGTAAGGATGTTTATAACTTGGGCCCCCTAGGTAAGGATATTTCAGAAGAAGATACATCCAAGTTGCTAGATAGAGAGAAAGGGTTTTATTTAAATCCAAAGCATCAAAATTAAGATCATCATCAAAATCATTTTTCTTAACTCGGGAAACTTCATTAAAAACAACATGAATAGATTCTTTTATAACCAAAGTTCTTTTGTTAAAAATACGAAATTCTTTAGAAATAGAAGAATAGCCAAGAAAAATTCCTTCATCGGATTTTGCATCAAACTTTCTTAAGGCATCTTTTTCATTCAAGATAAAACATTTATACCCGAAAACTTTAAAATATGAAACATTGGGTTTTTTGTTGTTCCACAACTCATAAGGAGTTTTGGAGAGTAATGGTCTTACTAGAATCCTATTCGTGACATAGCATACCACATTTACGGCTTCGGCCCAAAAGTATTTGGGAAGACTATGTTCATTTAACATGGTTCTAGCCATTTCTTATAAGTTTCTATTTTTTCTTTCTACTACTCCATTTTGTTGAGAATTTCTTTGAGTAGCGAAATTGTGGTGGTATCCATTATATTCCCAAATTCTTGGAAATCACAGTTTTGAAATTCACCACCATGATCACTTCGAATCGATGAAATCATAAAACCCTTTTCATTTTGAACAAGTTTACAAAACTTAGAAAAATGTCTAAAGCAATCACTTTTGTGTTGAATCTCGTATTTTGAAGATGAAACTACTTGATATATGTTTATGATTTAATCTACGTTTTGAGGGCCGCAGGATGTTTCGATCAGGATGAGACAATTAAAGCAGGAAAATCATGTTGTGCCGGAGGAACATGTCAGAAGATTGGACGTCGGGCTGGTGGATCGGTCGACGTATCGACAGAAGGCTTCGGGCTGTGGACTCGGGCATCGGGCCAAGAAGAGCGGGTATTGTGCCAAGGATATCGGAGTTGCGGAGCCAACTGGCCGATTGGGCAATAGGCCGCAGGAAAGGACGATGCGCCGAAGAATCGGACGAAGCGTCGAGGGACCAATGACATGCCGGACAACTTGGTTAATTGCTTAGGATTAATTGTCTCGATCGAAGTTTTGTTTTGAGTGTGTAGGATTAACTACGATGGAAGAAAGACATGCAGCAGGAGTTACGCCGGAGTCATGATAATGATCACGTTGGGAGTTCGAGAGCTCGACGGAAGTTCGAACAGTCGTCGGAGGTTCTGCGGGAACAAATCCGAGAAGTCCAGAAGCTTGCCAAAGAAGCTCATCGGAACTTGCCAAGTGGATCGTCGCAAGTCCAGGAGTTTGCCGGAAGTCCGCAGGAGCATCACCGAGGGTTTATCGGATGATCGACGGAAGTTCGCCGAAAACTCGCCGGAAGAAGCGATTGACGCACCGGAGGAAGCTGCAGAAATTGTCTTAGGATTTATCATAGTTAGCACTAATGATTAAGTTGAAAATGGGAGGTGATCCCATTAGCTTAATCTTGGGGCAATTGTGTTGAATCTCGTATTTTGATGATGAAACTACTTGATATATGTTTATGATTTAATCTGCTATTTAAGTGACGTAGGATGCTTTGATCAGGATGAGATAATTAAAGCAGGAATATCATGTTGTGCCGGAGGAACATATCAGAAGATTGGACGTCGGGCCGGTGGATCGGTCGACATATCGACAGAAGGCTTCGGGTCGTGGACTCGGGCATCGGGCCAAGAAGAGCGGTTATTGTGCCAAGGATATCGGAGTTGCGGAGTCAACAGGCCGATTGGGCAATAGGCTGCAGGAAAGGACGATGCGCCGAAGAATCGGACAAAGCGTCGAGGGACCAATGACATGCCGGACAACTTGGTTAATTGCTTAGGATTAATTGTCTCGATCGAAGTTTTTGTTTTGAGTGTGCAGGATTAACTACAATGGAAGAAAGACATGCAGTAGGAATTGCGCCGGAGTCAAGACAATGATCACGTTGGGAGTTCGAGAGTTCTACGGAAGTTCGGACGGTCATCGGAGGTTCTACGGGAACAAATCCGAGAAGTCTAGGAGCTTGCCAAAGAAGCTCGTCGGAACTCGCCAAGTGGATCGTCGCAAGTCCAGGAGTTTGCCGGAAGTCCGTAGGAGCATCACCGAGGGTTCATCGGATGATCGACGGAAGTTCGCCGAAAGCTCACCGGAAGAAGCGATTGACGTACCGGAGCAAGTTGCAGTAAATGTCTTAGGAAATAATCGTAGTTAGTACTTTGATTAAGTTAGAAATGGGAGGTGATCCCATTAGCTTAATCTTAGGGCAATTGGGCCCCTGAAGAACTCAAATTGGGTCGAATGGTTCAACCCATTCGGACCCAGGTTGCTGTGGGAGGTGCAACCGCCCAGGCAGGGAGGTAGCACCGCCCAGGCTATGTCTCTCAGCGAGACTGGGCGGTGCAACCGCCCCAGCCAAGAGGTGCAACCGCCCAGGGCTCAGTCTCCGAGCGAGACTGGGCGGTGCAACCTCCTCTGTCAGGAGGTAGCACCGCCAGAGCTCAAGTTTCGAGCTCTGCCAAGCGGTGCAACCTCTCCAGTCAGGCGGTGCAACCGCCTGAGCTCGGTCTTCGAGCTCTGGTAGAGAGGTGCAACTGCCCCTGACAGAGGTAGCACCGCCCAGAGGCTCAGTCTTCGAGCTCTGCCAGGCGTTGCAACCTCTCCAGTCAGGAGGTGCAACCGCCTGATCCCGGAATTCCGAGATTTGATCGTTTTGAGCTCCAAATTTGAACTGGGTTGGGGCCTATAAATACCCCACCCATTCAGCACTGAAAGTATAGAACATACACTCGAAATCTTGCTATCTTTCTGTGTTTCTTAGAGCTCAAAACTGCTAGTTCTCCTCTTTCTATTCTTCAAGTTTGAGTTGTAAAGAGAGGAGAGAAAACTTCTGTAAGGGTTGTCTCCTAAGCCCGTCAAAAGGAGTGAATCTGTAAGAGGGTGGTTGGCCTTCCCCTATTGAAGGAAGGCTTCTAGTTGACGTCGGTGACCTCGTCGGTGGAGGAAGCCAAAAGTGGAGTAGGTCAAGACTGACCGAACCACTCTAAATCTCTGGTTTGCTTTTATTTTGAGCACTTTATCATTACTGCAAACCTCCTACATAGCTACTGCTCTCTGCACTTTTACGAACAAGTTTCTAAGTTCTGATCTTTCCGAATTTGCATTCAGACGTAAATCGGTGTTTTCGTACGATCTTTACATTGCAGTTTACATTTGCGTTTTGATTCTATTTATAACTGCAAACTGTCTTCTGCGCTTTTACGAACGAGTTTCTTTGCAGTTTACGTTTACGTTTTGATTCCATTTAGACGCAAACTGCGCTTAGACGCAATCTGCGCTTAGACGCAAACTGCGCTTAGACGCAATCTGAGCTTAGACGCAAACTGCACTTAGATGCAAACTGCGCTTAGACGCAATCTGCATTTAGACGCAAACTGCACTTAGACGCAAACTGCATTTAGACGCAAACTGCGTAAACTACACTTAGACGCAAACTGTGTTTAGACGTAAACTGCACTTAATCATAAGTAATCTTAGAATCGGCTTTTGCATCAAAATAGTTTTTATCGAACGAACGCAGCTTTCGTTTTTAATCGCTGAAAGATTTCCGCTGCACTAATTCACCCCCCCCCCCTCTTAGTGCTCTCGATCCTAACAATTGGTATCGAAGCGGGGTATTTCTCATTTCGGATTTACACCCGAGAGAAATGGCTCTTCAAGAGGGCTTTTCGGTCTTTCGTCCACCGTTCTTTAACGGATTGGACTACACCTATTGGAAAACTCGAATGAGAGTTTTCTTGATTTCTCTAAATCTGGATTTATAGAATATCGTTGAAAACGATTTTCAACTTCCCTCTAAACCGATGAACGAATGGTCGGATTTAGAGAAGAAGTATTTTTCTTTAAACGCAAAGGCTATGAATGCCTTATTTTGCGCTTTGGAAAAAAATGAGTTCAATCGGGTTTCTTTGTGCGAAACGCCTTTCGATATTTGGCGCACTCTTGAAATCACGCACGAGGGAACTAGTAGAGTCAAAGACTCGAAAGTTAATATTTTACTGCATGATTTCAAGCTTTTTCATATGAAACCAAGCGAAACCGTTGTTGACATGTACACCCGTTTTACGGATGTCGTCAATGGTTTAAAATCACTTGGTAAAAGCTTTTCGGATTTTGAACTCGTTAACAAAGTTTTGCGCTCACTTTCTAAAACTTGGGATTCAAAAGTAAATGCTATTCAAGAATCGAAAAACTTGAACCAATTTCCACTTGAAGAACTAATTGGTTCATTGATCACATATGAAATGACGTGCAATGCACGTGAATAACTTGAGAACCACCTTCCAAAGAACAGGAAGGATTTGGGACATAGAACATTTGAAGACCACTCGAGCATAAGCTCAAGTGATGGTGAACTTAAACTACAAATGAAACAAAAATTAAAAAGTAAAAAGAACGGAACTACTTGCTTTGAACGCAAGAAGAAGAACAAAAACTGGGATGAATCAAGCTCCTCCGAAGACGAGGAGAAAATCAACAAAGGCGAGGTGGCAAACTACGCCTTTACGCCTTTCGACGCTGAGGTAATCAAAATGCCTTTAATTTACTTTGAAATTACATGATGCTTTTCATAAAGCATTTCTCCTTTTTTAATTTTTTTGAAAATTGCATGTTTAATAATTTTATAATGAAAATACAAAAAATTAGGAATCATGCTTATCATTCTAGTAATTTTGAAAATAATCATGAAAATTACATGTTTATGATAAACAAAATGATTTTGATTAAAAATACCTTATGAAATCATGCTATATGTGGTTGAGAAGTAATAAAGTGTATCATGTTGATTTCCATTGTTATTTCTCGATTTTGAGTATATGAAATCATGTTTAATTTGAAGTTATGATTAATGAGTATATATTTTTGAAATTATGTATGATGATTCTTGATTATCGATTTTCATGATAATAACAGTGGCTTTAAAAAAATTGATGCATGTTTTCATAAATGAAAAGGCATGCTAATATGAAATCAACCACTTAAAATGAAACACTTAAAAAGGAAAAAATATATTATCAATGAAATCATGAATCTATTTATGTTATAAATTTTGTGAGCCATAAAAATGATTTTGATGATTCAAATTTGAAATGAGTTTTATTAAAATCATGATCTTGATTTTTCTCTTGAATGATTGTGACTTGTATTCCTTGATATGATTTTTATGCAATTCTTTGTATTTATGAAATATTTATCTCATCACCCAATTATTTCCTTTTCAATATTCCTCAAGTGATGATATGAATGCATGAGATATTCATGAATTTATTTTGATGTATGTAAATGAGAAGCTTCGATCATGCATGGTAGAATGCAATGTGACAAATTAATACCATGATGATTTAAAATATTTATGATTTGGAATGATACATATGCTTTTTTATGATGTGTATCATGAATGCTTTAAATGATAAATGTTTGGAATCATGATTAAAATGAAGTGATAAATACTTAAAAAATATTGATTTAATGTTCGGTATCATGAATACTTCATTATCATACAATAAAATAGTGATAAATATTTTGAAAATAAATGATTGTATCATGTTAGATGATTTTATATATTGTGCATGATAAGCTATAAGTGGTGATTGAAACAATGATTGAAATAATATGAATAATGATTTGGAATCATGCATATAATAATGAGTTTATATGTTTTGAAAATGTGCATGTTTTAATTTGAAAATATAATGATGCACAAATGAGATTGATACTAACCTTTGTCATGATTTAAAAATTGATGTAAAGGGTTTTTCCCTTCTTTTTGACAATGACAAAAAGGGAGATAGCTAGCTTGCACAATTCAAGAAGAAAGCAAAAATTGCACTTCTCAAAAGAGAAGAAATTGCTATCTTGAACATCATCAAGAAGTGCTATCTTGCAAATCTCAAGACACAAATGCAATAATGCAAAATTTGTAATTTTGCACATCATTAAAATTTATGATGCTTTGGTGATTATGCATGTTCAAAAATGTTATAAAAATCACTAGTTTACATGATGTAGAACTTAGCTATATTGAACATCACCAAGGAATGCTATCAAGTATGATTAATTTATGCATTTTAATCATTTTAACAGGAAACCTCTTTATGGTTCCCTATTTGCTCAAGCCCTATGGTAGAGGTTGATACCTAAACCAGCCATCTAATTGGTTAAGTGTTGCTACACTTTGCAAGGAACACAGCTATGTTAAAATGGCATGTATATTCAGTAGTTGTTATACAATGGTCTTGTGATTGCTATATACTACTTTTGCCAAGATTTTCAGGATCTAGGTCAGAGTTGAGATCTGGATTGCCACTCTGTTAAGATTGGATCTGAACTACCTAGCTATTACTTAGACCAACTGATTAATAAACCTGGACCTATACAGAGTTTTAAAACATTTCAAAACTCAAACCAACTTAAATGAATCCTAATCTACACTTGGATGGCATCAATCATTTAGTTGAACATGATGTGTGCAAACAATCACCTAAACAGTAAAAAAGTTCACAAAAGTTCTCCTCAAAAGTAGTTTTATCACAACATTGCTTACGTGATGCTGCACAAAACCAATTATGACAATCCGGGTATCCTAGTTCCAGTAAATAAGTAGAACAATAGTAAATTAGACCTTAACCCATTTAATTAATAATGCTTTTATTATAATCAAATGTGTACAGGAATTTTTTATTGGTCCATTTTCCCTCACTTTTATCTTTTAGAATCATGAACCCATGTTTTCCTCCATTTTCACAGACTAGAAGCGCACAAAATAACTAATTTCCCAAAAAAGGAAAATCACCATAATTTGCAGAAATTTTGGAAATATAGAAAAAAGCAAGGAAAGAAGACCATCATATATATATATATATATATATATATATATATATATATATATATATATATGCACCCCAGAAAGGCAGGTGCATCGCCCCACGAGACTCATTAAAGGATCCAAGTATCAAGAAGATGTTCCAGGAGGAAAGATGAACATCTCAATAGATTTGGGAGGATGAATGACCTAAAAGGGAAAATAAATAAAAAAAGGTATAATGCCTTCTATAAAAAATGCAAATGTATTTATATTAAATATGGGGATGGAAACATCAAGAAAAAAGTTATGCACTCAAACATGAGCTGCTTTCCCCTTTGCACAAAAAGACCAGCACGGAAGCATTCATGTTCACCTTTTTTTTCCAGAAAAAAGGAAACTATATTAACAGCATTCATGTTCGCTTATCAATGTCTGGGAGATATGACAATCATCAATATGGGGTAGCACATTAGCTGAAGGTATTTCCACTATTTCCCTAACTTCGTTATTAGCCTTAAAAGTTAGAATCATGCGACAAGATAGCTGAGATTATATTGTGGACTGATCCTTGGCGTAGGGACTACTATTGTCGAAAAGCATGAAATCTCTCGATAATGGTGCACAAAGTAGCCTGAAGCTAGGGAAAACAGCTGCCACTTCAAAGCTAGTTTGTACCCATGTGCACAATGTAAAACACAGTAAGAACTTCCCGCGGGGAGTACCTGAAGCAGCCTATGGGTAGTCCGCGGCGGCGGCTTCGGCTCGTCAAGTGGCAGGGGCATGCGCTTCCCCTTCCCAGCCCTGTTTTCTTCATCCCTCCTCCTCCTCCTCAGCTACGGCGTGCATTGATGATTCAACCAAATACAACAAAGATTGAAGAATTACACAGGGGAGTAGATACAGTTAATGAGAAAAGAGGAAGAATAAATCGAACCTTGTGGGCAGATAGGGAGATGCAGTCCGACGGGTCGAGGCCGTGGGTCTCCAGTATTTCTTGCTTCCGCTCCAACTCACGCCCGTAGACCGGCCTAGCATCTGCGCCACGCCACGAAACATTCCAACAAATAGGCCCGGGTTAGTCGGTTGAGTAATTCGTGTAGAGAGTGGTGAAGGAAGAAGATTATTCATACTGGAGGAGGAGGAGAGGATGAGAACGGAAGTGCGGCGGCGGTGAGGGTCGGCATTGGGGAAGCCGAAGAGGGGAAAGAGGGCGGCGGGGAGGGATGAAGGGCTTGCGGAAGTACGAAGATGACGCTGTTGACGGTGATGAAGGGAGGAGAACGGAGGAGAAGGAGAGAGGGCAGAGGACGCCATCAGCGGCAGCGACGCCCAATTATGCTCGGGTTGAGGGGAGGGAGGGGGAAGAGCCAATCCATGAAACAGATCATATAAATATCTTTGCATAAATATTATCGGAGTCTCAAAACCGCACCAACACGAATACCGGCCCTGTTATTGGAGAGGTACGGCAGCTATTTGGTCGATCGCACGTGGGTGCCCACAGGTAATCTAATCAACAGTCAGGTACACGGCTCTTTGGCGATTAAAATGCAAAAGCTTGATACTCAGAGTGTTCCCACTAATCTACCTGCCTTAATGATTGGTGATAACGATGGTTGTTTGGCGAGTCCCGCAGTCCGTCCCAAATAGAATCCGACGGATGTTCGTGTCATTATACCCCTTTAGAAGCCGCCTATGTTAAGCTAATTAATTTTTTGAAATCTAAATAAAAGGGGAACGATCATATTCTCACAGTGTTGTTAAATGGTTCGTCTAGTAATGGTCAGCCTAGACGATGAACATTTAATTTATATTATAATATTTATATAAATATACTTATCTTAAATGTCATCGATTTTATTTATATATTTATCTTAAAACAACGATACTATAGGTGGTGGCAGACCAACGACACTATCGATTTTATCTTAAATGTCAACGTCCTAGTTATATTTTCGATGGTGACGGACAACGACACTTTAGGCGGTTGTTGTGGATGAGAAAAGAAGACAAATGGAGTGGAGGAAGAATATGACATAGATGTCGACACTTTACACGTTTGTGTCAATACCGATGTAGATGTAAAGCAGCCCTTTCGTCACTCTGCATCTACGTCGATGTCGACACAAATGTAGAGCATTAAAATTATCTTTCTACTCATCGTTTTTATGCTTTCGTAAGTAAAATCGAATAAATTAAGATAAATGAAACTATATATTTCATTTTTCATAACTATAAAGATTTCAATATAATTTTTTTAAACCTAAGAATGCTAACAAAGTTTGATCACTTGAGATAATATATAATTAGTTTTTGAAAAAATGACTTAAATTTTACAGAATTAACAAACCTATTTACACTTAAATAATATGCATTGAAAAGTGCACATAAAAATCTAAATATCTTATATAAAAATCTCACTTAAAAAAACATACTTTTTCACACATGATTGAAGCGGAGATGGCAATGGTCATGGCAATGATATAAGAAGAAGAGCTAATGATGGAATCAAGTCAGCAGACACATGTCAAATCAGGTGATATATCGTGTGAAGAATGTGTTAGATAAAACTTATATCTAGTCGAACACTCCAATGATACACAAATAATTTCCTCTTCTACATGTAGACTGGGTTAGCATCTGTTTGGCAGAAAAAAAAATGCACAGCCTTCTTCTTTGAAGGTCAAGTAGAATTATTTTGGCAATCTGAAGTCGTCCAATCTAGTCCAACAAATCCCATTCAATGATTCTGTACAAGATAGCCAATTCAAGCGTGAGCCACAGAAAGACATGATTATAAGAGCTTGGTTCTCTGACTTTCTTATTCCTGTTGATTTGAATCTTTCTGCAGTTACCTCAGTTTAGTTGGAAATGCTTCACAAAATAACACTGGTTCTTTGCAAAAGTGTGTTCCTCTAAATCTTCCTGCCAACAATGGTTAGTCTAATTTTTAAGATCCATCATCCTACATATCATTCATTAGCTAAAAACCTACTCCTGTCGAGCGAGGAAATTGGTACAATTAATCTCCTAAGATTCCTTTTTCTTTTCTTTTTGAATAACCTCATCCTGTACATATTTAGAACCCTTTGAGCCCTACTTAATCCATATTGGCCACCACAACTTACTGTACACAATCATTCCTAAACACAGACAATCAAACAAAGACTGCCAATTTAGTTCTAGATGAAAATAGAGGGACTTGATGGTTGAAGGCTGATAAGTTGGTTTCGACCTCACGATAGCAGCCAAATTCTTCAGATTGACATGAATAGGAGGGTGCCAGGGAAGTTCACAATCCTACTAAAAGATGTCAGATATTGATCTTAGGACAGTAATAACAGATGGTAGACAGAGACATGCCTTGCTTCAGATTGGGACTGCTGCACTTGTTTGATCACCGCAGAAGATTCCAGCGAGAGTCCGGTCTCTGCTGGCTACTCAGATTGAATACATGACAGATCACAGGCAAAAAAAAAAACAAAACAAAAAGGGATGACTGGCTGCTGAAGCAGAAAGGAAAAAAAGAAGAAAAGTTGAGCAACAAGGATTGAGGGATAAGGAGGAACCCTTGGCCAGAAAAGAAAATTACATTGGTGGACAGGAGGTCCTGTGAATAGGACTCTTTATGTCAAGAAACACAAAGACAAATCAAATCAAACTTTTCAACTACTTCAACGAACCGATTAGCAAATCCTAATCAATTAAGACCTTTTCCTAAAGGCCAGTGTCCAGATTCAGCAATATTGGAACATCTTTTATCCCAATTCCTCCCTCCTTTTCCAGTGTGCACAGCAAACTGCTGCTTGTTTCTTACCTATCAAAATTTTCTGAGAACTGACCAGGATTTGACTCGAAACAATTCCCACTCAAATAAGACATTTACCTAAACATCATGGTATTCAGATTCAACATGTTGGAACATCTTTTATTCCCTCCTTCGCCAGGGTGATCAACAGACTGCTCCTTGTTTCTTCACTAACAAAAATTTCCCACCAAACCCAAGTGACTAGAATTTGACACAAATCAAATCCTACTTTTACCTGAACATCATGTTCCAGATTCAACATAATGGAACAGCTTTTATTCCAATTACTCCCTCCATTTCCAGGTTCCACAATAAACTTCTGGTTGTTTCTTACCTGGCAAAAATTTTTCAAGCAACCTGAACTGACTAGAATTTGACTCAAATCAAATCTCATTCAAAATAAGACTTTTACCTAAACATCATGGTGTCCAGATTCAACATATTGGAACATCTTTTATTCAAATTTCTCTCTTCTTTTCCAGGGTGCACAGCAGGCTGCTGCTTGTTTCTTCTCTAACAAAAAATTTCCATGCAGCCCTATCTTGAGATTAAAAAATCAGTCCCAATACTTCGAGATATCAGATCTGTAGGTTGAATAATTGTGCTCGTAGATATGGGATAAATCCTCATGTTTACATCAATGACATGCATAAAATGACACCGAAAATATAAATGATTTAGAACTTTAGAAAAGGGATGGATGGAAATATTCAAACACTTAGAAAGCATGCTATGTCACTCCATTGCTAAGGGTGTTTTGATGGTTAACGAAAACCTAGGTACTTAGAGGAACAAACATAATAATCTAATATTGATTCCCTGTGAACAACACCTATAACAAGGAAAAAAGAACATTGATAAATTTTGATCTTTAAGATGCAAAAACTGTTTGCCAGATACCTCTCTACTTAAGCAGCCTTCTAAAAGAAACAAAGACAAAGAATAGGTGAGGATATGAACACATGCAAACTTGACAAAATTTCCTCTTCTATTAATGATAGCCAGCAATCAACCACTGCTATCATAACCCTCAAGTGCCTTGTCTGTTGAAATAATCATCTGGAACATGAGATTCTGAATCATGTCTCTGTTGGGTGCAGACATACAGTTGCAGTAATCTTTGGTTTGAAACTTATAATCAAATCATGTGCTTAAACTATAAGCAGGTTCCTTATTTGTCAGTTCCCAAAAGAGAAGTCAGTTCCTAGGGTCACAACAATCAACAAAATACACCTCACTGTAACTCATCAAAACTATTACTTTAACCTGATTAATTCATATTGACCCTAAAAACCCATTCAACCACATGCAGGCCAAGTTCATCAGCAATTAATGACAATCATGCATTAGATAGACCTCAACCTATAATGATTTTATTGGAACTTCTTATTATGCTGATATTACTTGACCACAATTTTATTTATACCGTAAGAAACACACCCTAAATTAAAGAAATTAAAGAACATAGCAGGTTAGTTAATAGGATCATCCTTCTTGTGGAGTACTCCTGTTGGCAAGTAAACCAGTAAAAATCATCTGCTAAGGTATCATCCATGTAGAATTCATCAGGAACTTTCGGCACCAAACATAATGTTGTAATATCATTGGGTAGAACGATATCTTGGTTCATAGCAGTACAATATCTTGAAGCAGTACATGTTTACAGTGAGATAACAAGTTCCACTAACAAGATTACAAAGTAACCAAAATAAATCAAGAGTTTCCTCTTGAATTGACATATATATAGGAGACATTTAACATGTATGTTAAAGCTGAGCAATATATTTATTTTAGCATACATGTTGCCTATTACATGTAAAAACTCAATTTCTGAACTGAAAGTAAAGCTTGTATTCAGAAAAGAAATGGAAAGGGTAAACAATGCCCAGATTCTACACAGAAAAGATATATGCAAAATATCTGATATCATCATAACAATCACAACCCAATTATGGATTTGATTTGGCTAACAAGAGCATCACAATTCAAGATTTTAAAAAAAATTATCATGCAAACATAATATTTTCAATAACCATGTAATTCTGAAATTTAGTGTACTCGGATGTCTGTCACCATGCAGTTAAGTAATACAGATATTTCAGATAAATCAAACATATAAACCATCATTCTACACTATTCAATCCCGAACAGTGTCCTGCATAGCCACCATATACCAGCAAAAGAGTAATAAAAAGATGTAAAAGAATGATTGCGTTGTATCCATGCAAGGAGAAATGAAACATCAGAGATTTCTAGGGCCCCTATGAGCCATGAGATGCACTATTAAACCACAGGAGATTTACGAGTAAAAAAGCATACTTTTAATTGACTATGAGAGTTTCTGACACATTGAAATGAACGATGGGCAAAATTACAGCACACACCACGAACAGATGGATCATGGTTATACTGGTATTAAGCACAGATATATTTCAGTTGCTAATAAAGCAAGCAAGCAAGCAATTTAAGAGACTATTTTGATTCAGTCAAGAAGAGGATCGAAAGCGAGAGAAAGGGGCAACTTTTCCTTGCCCGACTTCTATTCTGAGCGGCTGGCGAACCTCTCCACCTTAGCGTCGCTCAGATTGATCCCCACCATGGCCTCTCCCAGGCCGCAGCTCACCTCCGCCAGGATCTCTGGGTCGCTGTAATGGGTGACTGCCTGGACAATAGCCCTGGCCCTGCGCGCCGGATCACCGCTCTTGAAGATGCCGGAGCCGACGAACACGCCATCGCAGCCGAGCTGCATCATGAGGGCCGCGTCGGCGGGGGTGGCGACCCCACCGGCGGCGAAGTGGACGACAGGGAGCCTGCCGAGCTGCTTGGTCTGCATGACAAGGTCATAGGGGGCAGCGATGCGCTTGGCGAAGGTAAAGACCTCATCGTCGTCCATGTTGCGGAGGGCGCGGATGTCGCCCATGACGGAGCGGACGTGGCGGACGGCCTCGATGATGTTGCCGGTTCCGGCCTCACCCTTGGTGCGGATCATGGCGGCGCCCTCACGGATGCGGCGGAGGGCCTCGCCCAGGTCGCGGCAGCCGCACACGAATGGCACCCGGAAGTTGTGCTTGTTGATGTGGTTCTGCTCATCGGCCGGTGTGAGGACCTCGCTCTCGTCCACGTAGTCGACCCCGATGGCCTCCAGGATCTGCGCCTCCACGAAGTGGCCGATGCGGGCCTTGGCCATGACGGGGATCGTGACGGCGCGCTTGATCTCCTTGATGAGGCCAGGGTCGGACATGCGGGCGACGCCGCCTTGGGCGCGGATGTCCGCAGGGACACGCTCGAGCGCCATGACGGCACAGGCGCCCGCCTCCTCGGCAACGCGGGCCTGCTCGGGCGTGACCACGTCCATGATGACCCCGCCACGCAGCATCTGCGCCAGCCCCACCTTCACGGAGAAGGTGGACGACTTCTTCGGCTCCGTCAGGGCCGCGCCGTTGCCGTAGACCATCACGACGCCGCTGTCCGACATGCTCGACGAAATGCTCTCCTCTCCCTCTCCCTCTCCCTCTCCCTCTCTCTCTCTTCCGACGATAGTAACGGTGAACTAAACGTAGTCTGGAAGCTTCCCTTCTCTAATCTCGATGCCAATCTCAAGTGTAGAGAGACGAGAGTGGGCGGTGGGGGGTATTTGTACGCGGCGGAGTAAAGCATACAAACAGCGATCGGTCCTAAATGCGCCACGTGGTCACTTCACGGCTGTTCGATTTTTTCTTTTATTTTGAGAGGATAAAGGAATTCAAAGCTGCATACTGTGGCTTATTTTTAATGAAAAATCACATATAAAAAAAATAACTCTGTGAATCACACAATTTTATTAATTTTAGGAAAGGATAAAAGGAAAAAAATAATTCCTACCTCTTATTTTGGGTTGGCTATTCTAAGGCCACCAAAGTATTTGACTACCTTTTGACCACTATAAAATTTTATACTCTCATATCCTCACTCCATTAATTATCTTTTCCAAATATCAAAATTATATATATTTTTTAAACTACCAAGAAATATTAGATAAATGTTTGAGGCAAGTAAAGTTTTTAAGTTCAAGTATGTTGACTTATAATCTGATATAAATAAAAAGTTGAAATCAAGTGAATATACAATAAAAATTTTATTCGAATTTATAGCATAGTTAATTGTTATTTCTGCAAGGTTATTAAATATTGACATATGATTTTTTTTCCAAAAAATTATTTTCTAAAAAATAATAAATTTGTATATCTCTAATAATCTTAGCTTTGATCCCGATCGTAAAAATAAATAATGCAATGTTCTGAGACCAAATTCTGTCTTGATTTATCATTTGTAAAAAATGAAAAATCCTGCATGAATCTCGTATGCCTCCTCATTACACAACAATTGGTAAATAAAATAAAATCAAAGAGAAAAAAAATATATTACGGATATGGGAAATTTTATGTTTTCCTGTAAATATTTCAACACAATAATCTATAAAGCACTAACAAAACACTACATTTGGTTCATAGGCTAAATTCCTTTCAGCTAGTTTCAGATGTGATCCAGTTGGGGAACAGCAAGTATTTGATGATTCCATAAATATTACAATATCAATTTCTCAGGTCCTTTAATGAAATTATTTGTATTTATATACATCATAATACTAATTCATGGATCTCTCAATTCAACAAATAAGATAATCAAATCATTTCTTTTGGCTATTTCTAAAATTTGATACATTCTGTACCTTGCCAAAGAACCAATCAGATATCATCTAGCCAAATTAAATTCTATTATTATAACCCCATCATTTATGGGTTCATAAAAAATTAAACTATTTAAACCGAGATCAAAAGCATATACATAAAAAAATACACTCTTAATACGAAATGAATATGCATTTGGTTTGTAGTTTTCATTCCCTTCAACTATACATTGTACCGGATTCAGATAGACAGTACAAGATCATCTTCTGATGCTTTTAATGAAACAACATTTCCTATAGAAAACATGTCAGATTAGACAAACTATCAAATGAGAAGAAGGCGCAGACCAGATGTAGCATAACAAAAGTTGAAAATCGATAATAGCAATAAGCTATGAAGTATGAAGCACTGACAGAAACCAGGATTTGGTTCATAGGCTTTATTCCCTTCAATTAGTGACCATTGGCATGATCCTGGACCCGAAACACCATATATCTGTGCAAATACCTATTTTTATTCTTTGAATAAGATCAGGATCCACTTCTCCATCGAGGCTCGTATGAGCTTTGAACTCACATAAATTGAATGAGTTGATCAATTACTAGATCACTTTGATGAGAAAATGTTCTCCAAATCCTTATACAACCCTCTTAACTTCAGCTTGCCGTCCCCCTTTGACTTGGAGTCAGATGATGATGTTACAGAAGAGCTTCTGCTTCTCTTTCCACTCCAAAACACACTTCTCTGGTACATGCTGCTTGAAGGGTCATTAGGAGCTCCTGCATCTTCTCTACTGAAGCTAGTCTTTGCATCCTCTCTTAGTTGTCTCAGCCATGACCCTTCACTTGTACCTGAAGTTCTTTGGACTTGACCGATGGGAGTAACTGTAATTCCACTGTCTCCTTCTCCATTTCTGGAGGATAACTGGTTGTTCAGATTTGTTGACAGCCGTGTGGGTAGCACGATTAGTAAAAGTCCACCAAGAGCTCTTTTTAATCCTGAAGAGAATGAGTTCCTAGTTGCGCTCAGTCGAATAACTTGGCGATATAAGACATACCATTCGTTGACCAGTTGTGCAGTAAACATGATGATGAACATTGCCAGCATGAAAAACCCTATTCTCCTCTCATTAGCACTAGAGAAATCCTTCTCCAGTAGAGCAAGGCAAGCCCCATATAAACCCACTTCACCAGCTACTGAGATAATCTCAACAAACTGCACCTTCTTTTTAATAAAGGGCTTTTTCAAGACAAGGAAAAAAAGTTGGAAAGACGTGATGGACAAAATAATGAGGGTTGGAATCCTAGAAGGCCTATTTGATGAATAAGCACCAGCCAAAATTCCAAGAGAGACACGTTTAATTGATTCCAGAAGTGTATAGTAAATTCGGAGGATGCCAAAGAGTTTCTGGATAAATGGGGCTTCTGCATCTTCAGTCTCATCTTCAGAAGCAATGATTCGGTCTTGGTCTTCATGTTTTGCTTGATTCCCCTCGCTAGAAATTTGTGTCAACATGTACTTTGGTGGCCCTCTGAGGTCTTCGAATAATGGACCTAGTTTTGTTTGATTAATTGATTTATGTTGATCTGTCCAAGTCCATTGGCCTCTTTTCCCAGGACCAAGAGTTACACGGATAAACTCTTGATACCAATGGAACTCTTGCCCCTCTTGATGAACTTCTTTGTACTGCAGAAGCTTAGCCATTGTGATGCCAATTGAGAGGAACAGCAGCAAGGAGATAAGGAAAGATGTGGAGATACCCAGGAGTGCAACTCCAACAACAATACCTGTAGATGTTTTCCCTTGTTTCGACAAGAGAAGAAGAAAGTCAATTAGAAGTGATTCAAATATCAGAACGATCTCGACTTTTGAAGAATGTTATACAAATTAAAAGTGATGTTAGCTGAGGCATAGTTGTTATGTGGATTAAGTTAAAATATGACAGGAAAATTGATCAATCTCCAGTAAATTATAATCAATTTCTCTACCGAAAATAAGCACATCTCTACCAATATCTTTGCTACGCTTGATTAAGATGAAAAAGGAATTTATGTTTAGCTGCAGTTACCTTTAATTAAAGCAGCAGATGCCTGGCATATACATGGTAATGCAAGCATAACCAAAATTAATTCGAACCTTGGGAACACCAGAGCTCCATACTCTTCTTGCTTTTCTGAATCCCTCCTCAATTTCAAAAGGCAAAGAATTGCCACATGGAGCAAGGTCAGCCCACCACCAAATATAGCTAACCAGAACATGTTTCTACCAAAATGCTTCCACCTGTTGCGATAAAATCTGCTTGAGTTCTTTACATACTAAATTTGGTATGATTACATATTCAGTAAAAATATACCGGTAAACTCATTTGTCTAATTTTTTAAAAAAAATCACATGGTGGAACTTAATTATTTTTCTCAACAGTTAGCAGGACAATCTTGATTTAAGCAGGACATAAGGAAAAAAACACAAAATATGCCTTGCCTCTGTTTGACCTACCTATCTGAATTTCGTGAAATCATAATGAATTCAGCTTCAGGATTAAAGTTCTGATTCTGCAAGCATACAATCACAAAATGATTCAATTGGAATACAAGTTACTACAGACATTAGCGAAAATATGTGAAGACAGGAAAATCTGACCTCAAGAAATGACATGTATTCCCCTGGCATAAGTGGCTTTCCATGTACAGAAGGGTCCACTCCCAGGATTTGGTTTGTAGTCAATGGGGATTTAAAAGTTCTCAACTTGCTTCTTTCCCATATTTCAAAATAAGCCCCAAGTGTAAACGTTGAATTTTCAATAAATGAATTGTTGGAGCTCGATTCCCATGGGAGATGAATGTATGGAATACTCCATTCTATGCCCCTAGAAAATTCATAATACTCAACAGGAACGGTAACTACCAACCATCTACAGAGTGCAAAAATTTGGACGTGGCATAAAATCCGCTGTAGAAAAGGAAAGACAAGCAGTCAATATCCTTCACGAATATAGAACCCTATGTCCTAGCACCCCAATCTTTTTTCAAGCTTATAGACTAAAATCCAATTTTAACTGAATCCAAGAGACCTCTACTTTTTGTTAGAGTCCTTTTCCATGCTTCGTCTAATGGCAATCATTCTAAATATGTAAAGCCATATTTGCATTAAACTAGTCATGTCATGAAGCCATATTTTCTTTCAACTAGTTTAAGTATGTAATCATCTGTACTTAGGGATCGCTAGGCAGTTGCCATGTTTAATCATTGTGTGAAAGTCAACATTCAAGAAAGGCTGATTACCAGATTCTAACTGATCTTAGGAGTGCCTCAATTGAAGATTAATCCCAAAGAGTGTACTTGTTTTAAGTCAAATGTCTTGACTTTTTCGAAGGCAAATAGTCTATCATAGTTATGTACTCTTCAATCCATTACAATTAATTCCCATGTTTTCCTGTAAATGTGAACTTATACTTCCCTTTGAAAAAATGGCTGGCCCATCAATATGGTGATATACACCAACTGCTACATCGGTACATCCTATGCTATTAAAACAAGTCCATGACTGAGTAGTAAATAAAGACATAGCTTTTAGATAACATTTCAATGACCATGAGCACTGTCATTTATATAATACAGAAAACTTCAAACAAACTAAATTCGGTTATACCTAGCTTGGACTAATGCCTGTCCAATTCAAATTGAGCAAAATGATGAATTTATGCACAAAAAAGGATACCAAAAGAACATAAATATACAAGGCCCATGATAGATCTTATTTTTGAATACATGAACAATTTGAAGTGTATTAAGTATTAACAATTTTTCTTATTAATGTAAGTACAATCTGTGTTTTTTTTTTTACTAATAAACTGTAATGTCATTTTGAGTTTTTTTAGGAACTGATATGAACACAGGTGATGCTTAGGAAATCGAGAGTTATGGTTAGCTTCTTATTGAATTGATATGACATCAAAAGGAAAAAAAAACAACTTAATAATCTAGTAATTTCTAAGTTTCAAAAGCTTCTGCGCTCTACCAAAAGGTTCCTTGATGGTTCAGAAACAACATATGATTTCTGTCCAGAAATTGCTCCAGAATATAGAAGGCTCGAAGATGAAAGAGTAAGGAGGGTTGCCACCATTGATGTCATTGCAAGTGCAACAGTAGCAACTATTGATAACAATGATGATACTGTGGGCGTGGAATCTGTCACATTTAAGGAGAATTTCAATCGAATACCATCCCAAAAGAAAAGTATAAATAGTAAGTCAGACACTCTGTAATTATACTTTGATCATATTTCAAATTTTAGAGGCCCAAATTGAAAAGAAATGTCAAACCAAGTCAGAAGTAAACGATCACATTGTAAAATGTAAGTAAGAGTACGAAGTAAGTTGCATGGCACCAAATCTTTCACTAGTCAAATGCATATATAAGTAAATTTAGGAGAATTGTGAATTATATATTAAGGCAAGAAAACAGTCAAAAGCATATTGAGCTATAAATTTTTAGTTTCCGGGTGAAATATTGTTGTTTCATGCCAGTAACATTTAGAATGCAACACATAAAGCAAAACCAAAGTTATCAAACTGAAAAGATTAATTATTTCTTGTAAATAATGACTTGTCTTAGAATATTTGAAATAGGTAAGAGGCCTTGACTGAATGTGCTAAAGGAGATGAAAAAAGAACTTAAGAACCAAAAAGAACGCAGATTTGAATTTCACTACTCCATGAGGTCACATCAACATGTTCAAGCTAACATGGACCATGCAGCCATATGCATACTGCATACGTACATTCAACTGTATATGCAGCCATATTTTCACTGCTATGTGGCCATTAAGCAGTTGCATAGTATATGCAACCATCTGTAATAACATCACATACTGAGACTGGATAGGTCTATGCAATGTGCTCATAAGACTGCATGCACATATTGTAGCCACAGCTTTGTCAAACATTGTTTTGTAGTGATCTTAAGCCTAGATGAAGAAATTTGATCCAGAATGATCTGGATTCTAAATCCCACAATCATGATGCGGATCCTATTAAATCTTTGGTGGAAAATGATGAAATGATGATTACCAGATGTTGAATCTCGGATTTTGATGATGAAACTAATTGATTGTGTTTAAATGTTTGACTACATTTTGAGTGATACAGGTCTACTCGATCAGGATTAGACAATTAACGCAGGAGGAATTGACGTTGCGTCGGAGGAGATCACGTCAGGATATTGGATGGCAGAAGGCTTCGGGCGTCGGGCATCGGGCCAAGGAGAGCGAAATTGCGCCAAGGATATCGGGGTTGCGGAGGTCAACCGCCGATTGGGCAACAAGCTGCAAGAGAGGACGATGCACCGAAGAATCGGATGAAGCGCCAACCAATGACGTGCCGGGCAACAGAATGTCAATTTGCGTTATAATAATTGTCTAGATCGGAGTAGAGTGTTTGCTTGTGTGTGCAGGATTAACTACGATAACCAAAAAACACAAAGCGAGAATACCGGAGTCAAGTTCGATGGACGTTTAAGAGTCCGAAGAATCGTCGGAGATGCTGCCAGAACCAACCGAGAAGAAATCGGGAACCTGTCGGAATTTTCGGAAGTTCGCCGAAGAGATCGTCGGAGGTTCACGGAGATCACCGAGAAGGCTCGGCTACTCATTAAAGTCATCACAAGTTCGGGAGCTTGCTAGAAGCCCGTCGGCAGAAAGTTCGTCGGAAAGCTCGCCAGAACAAGACTCGACGTTCGCGGTTGAAAATTTGCTTAGGATGTGTTTTGGTTATGTAGTCCACTTGTAATTAGGATTAGGATTAAGAGATAATCCTATATCCTGGTTAGGGGCCAACTGGGCCCAAAGTCAGAGTTGGTTTAGGCTAAACCAGCGAACTAGAGAGCCAAGATTGAAGCCCAACTAGTGGCTGAAAACACTGTAGTCGGGCTGAAAACACTGTAGTCGGGCTGAAAACACTGTAGGCGGTGGCACCGCCTAGCTGGGCGGTGGCACCGCCCACCACCCGAGAGCCAAGCGGTGACACCTCCTGGCTGGGCGGTGGCACCGCCCAGCACCCGAGCCCTGGGCGGTGGCACCGCCTGGCTGGGCGGTGGAACCGCCAGCACCGGGAACCCTAAGAGAATTCAAATTTTGGAGCCCAAAATTTGAATCCTCTTGAGGCCTATAAATACCCCTCAAATCTCAGCTGAGGTTACAACTTTTGAGAAGCATTTTGATTGAGAGAAAAGTCTTAGAAAGTCTTAGCAAGTCTTGTTTTCAATTTGCTAGAGAGTTCTCCTCCTTCTTTCTTATTGAAAATTTGTAAGAGGTTGAGCTGCTTGTAAAAGGTTGTAAGAGGGGTGTTTACCCTTCCATTTCAAGAGACTTGCTAGTGGAAGGTGGGAGCCTCATCGAAGAGGGGCCTCGCAAGTGGAGTAGGTCATTTGACCGAACCACTCTAAAAATCGGCGTAATCTCTGGTTTGCTTTTTATTATTGTCATTTACATTACTGCAAATCTTCTTACTGCTTTAGTTCCTTATTACTCTTGCTGCGCAACTTTAAGAATACGCCTTCAAGTTAAATTTCTCAAGTTTCATTCTTAACGTACGAAAGATTTTGTTAAAATCGAAGTTTTAATCCGCTGCACTAATTCACCCCCCCCTCTTAGTGCCGCTCCGATCCTAACAAGTGGTATCAGAGCCACGGTTTTCTACTTTGGTTTAACACCCAAATAGAAATGGCTCTTTATGGCTTTCAAGAGGGTCACTCTCTCATTCGTCCTCCCTTTTTCAATGGGACGGACTACACTTGTTGGAAAACTCGAATGAGAGTTTTCTTACTTTCTTTGGATTTGAATTTATGGGACATAGTCGAAAATGGATTTGAAATGTCTTCTCTCCCAATGAACCATTGGAATGATTTGGAGAAGAAGATGTTTTCTTTAAATGCAAAGGCTATGAATGCCTTATATTGTGCACTTGACAAAAGTGAATTTAATCGCGTTTCGATGTGTGACTCGGCTTTTGATATTTGGAGAACTCTAGAGGTCACTCATGAAGGCACTAGCCGAGTGAAAGAGTCCAAAATCAATATTCTTGTGCATTCTTATGAACTTTTCCGGATGAAACCAAGTGAGTCCATCGGAGACATGTACACCCGGTTCACGGATGTCATCAATGGACTCAAAGCTCTTGGTAAAAGTTTTTCTAATTTTGAACTAGTCACTAAAATCTTAAGATCCCTTCCAAAAAGTTGGGATCCAAAAGTTACGGCCATTCAAGAGGCCAAGGACCTTAAAACATTCCCTCTCGAAGAACTTATTGGGTCTCTAATGACCTACGAAATGAACAATGTGGAAAAAAAGAAACTCGAGAACAACCTTCCAAATGATAGGAAGGATTTGGGACATAGAACACATGAATACCACTCGAGCATAAGCTCAAGTGATGGTGAACTTAAACTACAAATGAAACAAAAATTAAAAAGCAAAAAGAATGGAACTACTTGCTTTGAACGCAAGAAGAACAAAAGTTGGGATGAATTGAGCTCTTCCGAAGACGAGGAGAAAATCAAGAAAGGCGAGGTGGCAAACTATGCCTCACCCTCTTTCAACAATGAGGTAATCAAAATCCCACTAATTCATTTCGAAATTACATAATACTTTCTTGAGTTATTTTTAATTTAGTTTAGGATTAATTTTCTTGAAAATTGCTTGTGTTATGTTAATGCAATAAAATGTTAGATATAAATATAATGCTTATACACCTAGTAAGATTAATCTTATATATGTGCTTGAGAAGCAAGAATTTGTACTTTGACGATTTCCATATTGATTTTCAATGTCGATGCATGACTTTTGAATGGAAGGTTTTATGATTTTTTTTATGAACCTTATCTTTGGTTTTCAAACATGATGTATAGTTTTGACATAAGAACAAAAATTTGAAGCATGCTAATATAAAGTCAATCATATAAAGTAAAACTAAAGAAATTTTAAATATCTATAAGAATCATTCAAAATTATGTTCAATAAAACCTTACTTGATGTTGTAATGAAACTATTGAAAGTTTTGATGCTATGATTTGATGATTTTATGCATGAGATTGTAAAGTTATACATGATGATTTTTTGGTCTTGATGGTTTTTATGACAAAATTCATTTTTCGATCCTAAATGTTGATGCACATTTTTATCTAGCATAAATGACATGAATTTAAATAACTAAAAAGAGAAAAGCATTGTTCTTGAAAATTATTTTTCTCTATCTTGTTGATTTATATGAATCCCTTGAAAATGATTTTGGTTTGATGATTTGAATTACAAATGAGTTATATCAAAATCATGATATTGATTTGACTTGAAGTAATGAGTTGAAATCATTTTTTTTTTGGAATTATGTGTTGCACTTTTTTATCTTGATGATCTTTGATTTTTTTTGTTTTAAAACGATGATGCATGGATTTGAAAGAAAAGGAGATGCATGCATGGAATCAATCAATAAGTTGAAACAAAAGGAGGAAAGATTTTTTATTGAAAATTTTCTTTTTCTCTATCTTATTGATTTATACCTAAGAGACCAATAAAATTATTTATGTCATTTTGAATCTCTTGAAAGAAATGTTGAGATTTTGATGATTTAGACGATTTGAATTTGAATGAGTTTTATCTAAAATCATGATCTTGATTCCGTGATATTTACAAATGAAGATTTATTATGAATCAAGATTTTTCATTAATCGATCTCCTAAGATTTTCTTTTGATTATTAATGAGTAGGTTTTTCAAAAAGAAATCATGTCTTCTAGTATTCACATGTTCTAATCCTTCATGATAAAATTTTTATGTAATTCCTTAAATTCATGAAATGTTTATCGCATCACCAATTATTTTCTTCTTGATATTCCTTTTTTGGTGATATAAAATCATGCATGAAATACTCTTGAGATTATTTTGATGCATACAAATGAAAAGTTATGATCATGCATGGTAGGATGCAATTTGACAAATTAATACCATTATGATTTGAAATATTTATAATTTGGAATGATGCATGCAATACTTATGCCTTTTATTATGATAATATATGTGATGTATTGCATATGATGTGAATCATGAATGCTTTAAATGATAAATGTCTTGATATCATGATTGATGATTTTGTTCTATGCATAAGATTTTTAAAATTATGCATAATGAATCTTGTAATTTACAGATTATCGATTTTCTTTTTACCATAATGAAAGTGCCTTATTGATCCTTGTCATAATAAATCTAGCACTTTCGGTTTTAAACATGATACATGTTTTTATTTGACATAAAAAAAAAGGGAGGCATGCTTGAATGAAATAAATTACATGAATTGAAGCAACTAAAAGAGAAGAACATTTTTCTTCTTGAAAATTATTTTTTTTCTATATTATTGATTTTGATGAATCTATTTGTATTATTTTTATGAATCTCATAGATTATGAAAATGATTTGAATTTAATGGATTTTATTGAAATCATGATCTTGATTTCTCACAATTTTCTATTGAATGAATCAAGTTTGTTTTCTATTTAAAAGGATATTTATCAAAATTTTCATGGTCTTTTAGTATTCATGATATTGATAATTATATTTTGAAACTCTATGTAAATCAAGATTCTTCATCATGATTCTCTCGTTTTATAAAAGAGGAGATGTTCTATGTGAATCATAAGATTTTATATGCATGAATTGAGATTCTTTTTGCTATTAACTAGCAAGAAACTTGTTTTTGTAAACCATGACATGCTACTTGACATCTTGATAATTTATAACTTGAGTTTTCTTTTTGAATCAAGATTGTTTCCTATCATGTTTTCTATCTACAAAAGAAGAAATTTGTCAAAAATGTTATATGTCTTTTGACATTCATTTTTCATCTTTATTATTTACCCTTATCATGATTTGAATATTATAGTAAAGAGAAATGAATTACATGATTGTATTGTTATTCCCTTCTATTTGACACTGACAAAGGGGGAGCAAAACTTGCTAGATAGCAAATTTGCTAGCTTGCACAATTTGAAAAGAGGCAAAATAGTCCATCTTGCACATCTCAAAAGATGTAAAATTTTGCTAACTTTTTATGTGCAAAAGTTGATAGCTTGTATACTATAAATTTGCATACCAAAAATACAATCTTGTTTATCTCAAGATGCAAAACATACTAACTTGCACTTTGCAACGGAAGCAAAATTGCTAGCTCAAACATTGCAAAGGAAGCAAAAATTTGCTAGCTTACAATTTGCATATTTCAAGAAGCAAGAGTTGCTTTCTTGAACATCTCAATATTGCTAGCTTGCATGATGTAGAACTTGCTATCTTGAACATTACCAAAAGTGCTATCTTATATGCTGTAAAACTTGTATATCTAAAACTTGATAGCTTGAATGTCCCAAGCATGATGCATTACTTGCTAAATTTTCTATCTTCAAAATTGCATGATGATAAAAATTTAATATTATGTTTTTCATGCAATGGTTTGAACCCATATAATAAACACATAAGAGTAGCTACTTCTCCTTTTTGTTGATGACATAGGGGGAGAAGTATATTGATGACTTCATGCATTGAATTAAATATTTTATATATTTGCATGATAGTTTAAATGTTTTTCATAACATGTGATGAATGTTACTTGGATTTGGGATAATCCAAGTGTTCTATCAATGGCATATTGATAGGGGGAGTTTAGTTAAACTCCGGGGAGTTAAGGTTAACTCCGTTAGTCATCAATTAGTTGTCATCATCAAAAAGGGGGAGATTGTTGAATCTCGGATTTTGATGATGAAACTAATTGATTGTGTTTAAATGTTTGACTACATTTTGAGTGATACAGGTCTACTCGATCAGGATTAGACAATTAACGCAGGAGGAATTGACGTTGCGTCGGAGGAGATCACGTCAGGATATTGGATGGCAGAAGGCTTCGGGCGTCGGGCATCGGGCCAAGGAGAGCGAAATTGCGCCAAGGATATCGGGGTTGCGGAGGTCAACCGCCGATTGGGCAACAAGCTGCAAGAGAGGACGATGCACCGAAGAATCGGATGAAGCGCCAACCAATGACGTGCCGGGCAACAGAATGTCAATTTGCGTTATAATAATTGTCTAGATCGGAGTAGAGTGTTTGCTTGTGTGTGCAGGATTAACTACGATAACCAAAAAACACAAAGCGAGAATACCGGAGTCAAGTTCGATGGACGTTTAAGAGTCCGAAGAATCGTCGGAGATGCTGCCAGAACCAACCGAGAAGAAATCGGGAACCTGTCGGAATTTTCGGAAGTTCGCCGAAGAGATCGTCGGAGGTTCACGGAGATCACCGAGAAGGCTCGGCTACTCATTAAAGTCATCACAAGTTCGGGAGCTTGCTAGAAGCCCGTCGGCAGAAAGTTCGTCGGAAAGCTCGCCAGAACAAGACTCGACGTTCGCGGTTGAAAATTTGCTTAGGATGTGTTTTGGTTATGTAGTCCACTTGTAATTAGGATTAGGATTAAGAGATAATCCTATATCCTGGTTAGGGGCCAACTGGGCCCAAAGTCAGAGTTGGTTTAGGCTAAACCAGCGAACTAGAGAGCCAAGATTGAAGCCCAACTAGTGGCTGAAAACACTGTAGTCGGGCTGAAAACACTGTAGTCGGGCTGAAAACACTGTAGGCGGTGGCACCGCCTAGCTGGGCGGTGGCACCGCCCACCACCCGAGAGCCAAGCGGTGACACCTCCTGGCTGGGCGGTGGCACCGCCCAGCACCCGAGCCCTGGGCGGTGGCACCGCCTGGCTGGGCGGTGGAACCGCCAGCACCGGGAACCCTAAGAGAATTCAAATTTTGGAGCCCAAAATTTGAATCCTCTTGAGGCCTATAAATACCCCTCAAATCTCAGCTGAGGTTACAACTTTTGAGAAGCATTTTGATTGAGAGAAAAGTCTTAGAAAGTCTTAGCAAGTCTTGTTTTCAATTTGCTAGAGAGTTCTCCTCCTTCTTTCTTATTGAAAATTTGTAAGAGGTTGAGCTGCTTGTAAAAGGTTGTAAGAGGGGTGTTTACCCTTCCATTTCAAGAGACTTGCTAGTGGAAGGTGGGAGCCTCATCGAAGAGGGGCCTCGCAAGTGGAGTAGGTCATTTGACCGAACCACTCTAAAAATCGGCGTAATCTCTGGTTTGCTTTTTATTATTGTCATTTACATTACTGCAAATCTTCTTACTGCTTTAGTTCCTTATTACTCTTGCTGCGCAACTTTAAGAATACGCCTTCAAGTTAAATTTCTCAAGTTTCATTCTTAACGTACGAAAGATTTTGTTAAAATCGAAGTTTTAATCCGCTGCACTAATTCACCCCCCCCTCTTAGTGCCGCTCCGATCCTAACACCAGAAACCTTAATTGATTTGATAGAAATTTATGTCGCATTATGTTAAGGGAAAATTAGCAAATTAAGGACAAGGTAGTAAGGAGATAGGCAGCAACTTAATGTTGTAGTATAAGATAAAGGAGGAAGATAAACATATGTAGAAAGGCTTAAGAACTTTACAAAAGAGAACACATAGCCACTGGCCAAAGAAAGTAGCTGCACGTACTGCCCTTATTTAAATGCTTCACGGAACTCATTCTAACTAAACAAATTGAAGGGTAATAATTTACTACTATGGAAAATTTATAATCCCATACAATCATATCTAAAAGACATCTAGAACTCACCATTTAGGTACAAAGGGCTTAATAACTTCCGGAAGGTAACATATGTGTAAGCATTAGGACAACTCATAATGGGAACATAAAACCTGATAATAAACTACAAAGAAACTTCACTTGGAAATCCATATAAAATATAAAAGTGGGTCCCATCAAACTGCAGCCAGATCAATCTTGAACTCAGACTAGCACAATGACCAACTACAAATATCTATCATACATTTGCTACCTCCGCAGGAATAGAAATAATTTTATAGCAATGGCTACCAAACCTTTTACTGCTTGCTCAAGAACTCCTCACCATTAAATGTAAAGTTTATTTATATACATGTTGTCCTTTTCTAACATCAGAGGAAACCACATGTATTTCTAGGGCCATTTTATATGTCACTGCATCTGCTAAGGTTTGCATAAATTTTTGTGTTCTCAATGATACAAACTTTTCAGCTAAAATCTGCAAACTGATCCTCAATACGTTGAAGTTAAAAAAACAGAAACAATTATGACATGAAATGATATAAATTTGTGTTTCAGAGTGATAGATGAGAAAGAACTTTTACACACGGAAAAACAGAAAACCTTACAGTGATTCACTTGTAGAAGGTTTGATGCAAGGTTCTTGTTTCCGGCAATATCTGTTGTCCTATTTTCAGGAACTTCCACTGATATCACACTACCATTGCCGTGTATTTCACTAATATATGTGCTCTTTGTTATTTCATGAAAACTAATCTCAAAGCCAACAAGAAACTCTCAGTAGTCAGGGCCACTAAACCAACTTATGTTAAAGCATAGAACGATGAGCTTTAAGTAAAAGTATTCACAAGCAGCGAAAAGCATACCTCAGTATCGATCCTCCAGAAATTATTATAGCTGAAGAATTAAAGTTAAAAACAGGCTTCTCAAAGTTTATCAGCACTGGGATTTTATGTTGTCTGGTCCGCATGTTAGAAGTTGTACTCAGCCTTACAGATGGCCTGTCAGCATCTAATTATTCAGGACCAATTAACATGTATCAGATAAGGGTGGTAAAAATAAGTCATGGATGGATAAAGAGCAACTCAGAAACATTATAGTTCATTTTCTGAAAAAGGAAAGCACCAGGAAGTTTACACAGCTTGATATTGATCTTATCCGTGGAAATTATGTAGAAAAGTTCAGTTTCTAATGTTGCAAACCTACACTAAGTCTTGTATCATCATCATGTAAAGTGACATCTATGTAGTAAAAATATGAATATACTATTTCCAATGGGTTCTTCAAGTGTATTAGATAAAAATGGAAATCATGGATTTTAGTTTCGGTAGTGGTAATTGATGCTGACCGGTTTTGGCAATCTATGACTGATGGTATGCAATTGCCTGCTGTGATTCAAAACTGAGCCCATGCTCATTAAACTCACCCTGTCAGGTTTACTGGATAGGAAGCTGATCGGTACTGACCATACTGTAACATATGGTAAGCCTACAGCCTGATAGCAGTACCAACTCCTTTTTCTAGTTTTCTAATATATTGACAACTATTGACATTTTTTTTTTTCCCTTCTGTCTCATCCTCTGCCCCCTCTATCTCCACCTCCTCTTCCACCTCCTTCTATTCCTCCTCAGCCACCTCCTCCGACTCCTCTGCCTCCACCTTTGTCATGTCGTCACCTCCTCCAACTCATCCTCCTACCGCCTAAACCTCTTTCTTTGCCTTTTCCCTTTCTTTTCTCAATCTTTCTCCATGGTCCAAGTGGTACCGACTATTACCAGTCTGTACCAAGCATTAACCAGTGATGGTATCATACCGATTTGGCTATCAATATCAGACCGAGATTTTAATTCTTGATAAAAATTACAAGACTTTTGAATATATCTGGAAAATTAGGTTTCATGCACTAAAATTACAATAAGCTTTTAAAGCATCAACATATAATCATTTATGTAACATGGATATTCATGTGACAATGGAATTTTTCCCATATTCATTTGCCTTTCGTATTGAATTTGTGATTTGAATAATATTATAAGGTAAAAATTTCTAAATTGCTACTTGAAATAGTATTCACACAACCCCAAATTTTCATATCATAGGAAAAAGTCAAAAAATTCTGGAATAGAATTTAAAACTACTAAAAGTGTACCATAAAGGAATGTGATTGGATCTGATGGAGAAACTGGAGTCCCTTGTCTGGTGATTATATATGTAGTATCACAACTTATAGTAACAACAGTCATGCTTGAAATATTTTGTACCTAAAAGAAGCATATACTTGAAGGCATAAATTTTGAAGAAAATCAGATACAATAATTAAAATTTGAATAACTGAAGTGAACATTTAAAACAACTGACTAGGTAGCCAAACCGACGGTTTCCAAGATTACTCTTATTTGTCGGAACAAGTAAACCACTACTTGCATGAAGAAGATCCAGAATTTCTTCAGATGAATTAAGAACTGGCTCTGAGAATGACAGATAAATTTTCAAATCCCTAGCACTGTTACTAGCTTGCACAGTTCGAAGCAAGCCATTAAGTTGAAGTAGCTTTTCTGGGACGTGACTTGTCAAGTTCATGAAAACACTTCTTCTATCTGCAAGTTGCAAAGGAAGAGGAAAGGTGAAAAAGCACTACCAAGACATCGCATATGAGTCTATCTTGATGCTTCAATGTACTACATTAATGAAAAACTAATTACTTAAAGTCTTAAACCACAGCTTGAAGCCTTGAATTTTAGAATCGATGGCGCATGCAAGATATCAACACCATGGACTTAGCATTGGCAGCATGAAATGTTCAGAGTTTTTTGATCTAGCTTGACACTTCGATAATTCAGGAAATTGAACATATTATACAAGCATGATATTACTTTTGTAAGGCAATTTTTTTATATATAATTTAATATTTGGAAAAATGCAGAGATAATTATGTAAAATAGTTTCTTCATTCTCACCTCATAGCATAAAAGAAATTGAAGTGAATGCAAATTTTGCAAGTAATATGATTGTCAGGCCTTTTAGACAATCCAGTATGAGTTTTAGATTATTAAGAACAAATCCAAAAATAAAACCTTAATATATGCAGTTAGATGAAACCTTGATAAGATTAAAGAAGCAATTATATGAAGCAGATAGCATACCAAAATGCAATATGAAACTTGAATCTGATGATTGTTTGAACATGTTCCCAGCATTGTCAGTACAAAATACCTTATCCATTGCCAGTATCAAACGACCAAACTGAACATCAGCTGATATTCCCACCATAAAGGAAAATTTCAGGCCAGGAAGAAGAACCCTTAGAGTAGATGGTAAAACACGGCCAGCTCCATAAATGAGAAGCTATAGAAAAGAGAAGCAATCAGATAATTGACCTTTTACCTTTAAGGAAAAACAAAGAAAAAGGGATGGAGAAAACAAAGGTAGATATGGAAAATCTTAAAGCCTAATACCTGGAAATTATATGGCAAACAAGAATTTATTTCATGTAGGTAAGCACCGAAGACAGAAATTAAGGCACATCAATTAATCAGATAAACTAGCTGGACAAGTCATCCTAATACCATGTCTAAACAGGACAACAAGGGATAGCGAAGTAAGAGATTTCCAACCATGTGAGAAAAGAACAACAATTGCTGTATAGTGAATCTAAAAGGGATAAATATCCTTCAATTCATAGTTTGATGGCCTATCAAGCTGGCTACACGTATACTCAAATCCTACAAAAATTTCTGTGGCACAAGTTGGCATTTCATGTGTTGATATGCCAATGCTTACCAAACCCATACAAGACCAAATGGGGACTGGCGTGACTCTAATACTAAACAATCAAACCAAAATTTAAAATTTTCAGCATACATACATCGCAATGACTGGGGGAACATTTAAATCCACCTCCACTGGTGCAAGGTTCACTGAAAGAAACATTGACTGAAATATTTAACGCATTTGTGAAAGATGCAGCAGAAATATAGGCAGTAGGGGAAATTGTATCTGCAGTGAAAGGACAACAAAGTCAGAAACTGCAGTGCCTTAACCGTCAAGGTACAGTTTAGCTCAAAGATAAACAATCACCAAGCAATACCTTGAAAATTATTAGGTAGATAATCAGTAGTTATTAGGTAGATAATCCTACAGAGCAGTCCCTTGTCAAGACATGGAACACTATGCAACTTGATATGAAGATATTCTCAAAGGAAATTTTCTCCAAATAGAACTAAGAAGCTGATCCTTTCATAATTTAAGCATGAAATATACAATATACATAATCAATAATTGGAAATTGTGCTGATTTGGAACATTTATTTGAGATGCTGAGAAATTAAATTGATACAAGAAAGACTGCTTGGAAGATTAAATGTTTAAAATTTAAATTTGTCAAATTTTAACATAAAGCTAAAAGAAGATATCATAGAAGATACATGATAACTTTCATGACAAAATGTCACTAAATTTATCAAAAAAGGAATCAGGAAGACGAGGGCAGTTTCTTAACCAACAGTCCAATTATAGCTGGCACAACGAACTCCTTGGGAACCACTGGAGCAGATCTTAAAGGTATGATTTCCATCGAGCAAGCCTGAGTATGTAACTTCCTTCCGTTCACAAGCAAAAGAATTGTAGTTATCTAACTGCATTATGTGCAAACAGTGATAATTAGAAAGAGAAAAACATTAGCAAACCAATATTTTTTTAAGACTAATTATCACAATAGGCAATTCAGTGAAGGGCTTCATCTTTTCTCTATTTGATACAGTATCTTAACTATTAATTCAAAACATATTCATGACATGACCTTAATGTACAGAAAACATTATATGTTGTGAGCTTTTCCATTACACTGTAACATGTTGCACATGCCTAATAGTAATATTAATTTTAAATTGTTAAATTTAAACACTAAAGATTATTAAATTTTGATAGGAAACAAATAACCATCTAATACACCTACATGTGTGTTTCAAATTATATATCAACTTCTTTCAAGTATCCTTCTCTACACTAATTTTTCAATCATGAAACATTCGTTGATCAGTTTCTAATTCTTTCAGTTTCTTCAATAATATAACTTTTGGTTGCTTCCTATATCTGATGAAAAATAGACATTGCATAAATGCCAGTATTTTTGAAACCAACTTCTTCAAATTGTTTTTCTCTAATCTATTGATCTATAAATTATTATAGGCTCTAGGCTATATTAAAGGGAGTGAATAAGACTGTATAAAATTAAAGCTCAAGACTAAAACTGATTCCATTCGAAGCTACAAAATGTTCAAGTGTGAAACAATTAAGGTACACTTAGATATCTGCTTCACCAATCTAGCAGCAATCGATGCAGTAAGTTTGGAGATAGTTTAGAATAAGGGAGGCGATAAGAAGGAGAAAGCACGAATTGTTCATGGTGGTTTGGTTATAATCCTCCAGTATTCTATTATAGCACCTTTGCAGGTGAAGGCAACTACCAGACCGCCTCAGCATCTCCTTTCTGAGCTCAAAGAACAATGCCTTACAATAGAAGTCTCTTCTTTCAGTCCAGGTGTTAACACCTGGCCCACAAAACCCAATCCAATGAAGGCTTTGAAGTTCATACAACTAATAGCATGAGGCATCTCCTTTCTGAGCTCAAAGAACAATGCCTTCCAATAGAAGTCTCTTCTTTCAGTCCAGTATTAACACCTGGCCGACAAAACCCAATCCAAATAAGGCTTTGAAGTTCATACAGCTAATAGCATTTCCATAGTCTTGAGACAGTTGATCACTGATCGCATCCCTCCAACCATGTATCTTGTAATTTCTCTGTTTGTTACTTCCTATAATTGTTAATCAGTGACATTTTCATAAACTAATGAGCACAAGTTGAATATCTCACTAACATGACAGCGGATCTGACTTTGTGACACTGGAAGTTACTACCACAAGAAAAATTCTTTCAAGATCGACCGATTACTTCTTTAAAAGATCTGTAGCATGAAACCACGCATCCAATATATATTAGGATGTAGCTATTGATATTTATGGTGCTTGAAGAGCAAACATGTTCTAAAAACTAGCAAGCAAGTTTTAAATCCCAAAGTAGCCACATGAGAAAGCACCGACGTTGAACATTAGCAATGGGTAAGATACATGATATTGCTATTCTGCATCGTTAGACTCCACAGATTGACGTTATTAGCTCCTCTGTTATACGCATTCCTGCAAAAAGATTTCTCTTCAAACAATATTTGCATCTTTAAAGCTTGCATATTTACAGATATAATTACTCGATAAGTGCTGGAGCTTTTCTAATAAAAGAAAGAAGAAGCCCCATATTCTGCTCTATGTACTATTTGAGTGCCAATTAGCTGGCACATAGTTTAACTTGCAGATCGATCAAGAAAGATTACAAGAAGAGAGAAGCTTGTGAAGAGAGCAAGAAACGGGATTGAACTGACAAACCTTGCAGCTGATACTGCAGTCGTGGCATGAGCTGCCATTCCTCCCCTCCGTGACCTCAAACTGAAATGTAGCTGACGATGAGGCCGAGAAGACCGGAGGGACCTTCAAGAACTTCACAGCAGCATCAGAGTCAACATCTGCATCCACTAAGAGTATAGCCATGACAGTCCAGGAGATGAGGGGAGGGAGCCGGCACAGAGCTCCCCAGCGGCTACCCATCACAGGGGCACCCAAGATGGTGAGCCTCCGGCTGCTATGTGAGGCGGTGGCCCTGCCCAAACAACTCCCCCGAAAGAAAGAAGACTCCTCCTTTGAGCCTGCAGTGTCAAAGATACTTGAACGTGGCCATCTCTCTCTCTCTCTCTGTATGAGGTAGTAGTAGTAGGATGGGAAAACAGGGGAAGAGGTGTGAGGAGGAGGTGGTCAGTTACATGGAAGTGGATACTGCAGATATATATAGCAAATGTAAGGCTATAAATGAGTGAAGCACCGCATCAGGGAGGGTGTTCTGATTCCTGAAATATTTGATGATCTGCCTCATTTTTAATGATTAATAAACATAATGTAAATCTAATTCTATAGTTTAATTTCTAAAGGGCTGATTTATGTCTTACAATTCATTCATAGTTAAGTTTATAATTTAAGGATGACATTACAAATGCCTTATTATTAGTCATAATTAAAGTATTCTAAAAATTTAAAATATATATATATATATATATATATATATATATATATGTTTTATGCTTGTTATAAATGGATTATAATTGAATATGATTTTTTTTTTTTTTTTTACATTGACTTGTAATGAGAAGATATCAATTATTGACATGTAATAATTTGTTTTACAAAATTTCAAATTTGAAAATGGAAGATAAATAATAATGCATGTAGGTCATGAAATTATATCACTATGGTTTATTGGTTATTTGTGTTCTAAGTTTAGCTACGTATTAGATTAGATTAATAATATCTTAATCTTAATAACATAAAAAAAATTTCTTATAAATGACCCCAAATAGATAGAATTTATAACATCACGACTTATCACTGTTATTAGTAATAATAAAAATATTATAAAAAATTAAATATTTAAAAAATGATTTTATGTAATTATTATTAGTAATATGTAATACTAAGAAATCAATTAATGCTATGTAAATGAAAGAAAAGAAATATAATTTGTCAATATTTAAAGATAATACAAACATAATGAATGTTTCATCATGAAATCATATCATTATGGATCATGGATTGTTTGTATTTTAAGTTTAGTTATTTATTAGACCATATTAGTAAGATCCTGATAGTTGGAGCATTATGATTTATTGTTTTATATATATACATATATATATATATATACATACATATATATATACATACATATATATATATATACATACATATATATATACATACATATATATATATATATATATATACATATATATATATATATATTAGATTAATTATATATCTAAAAGTATATTTAATTTTGTAAAAAATGAATAGATTTGAATATGATTCTATTGACTTTTTTATATTAATCTGTATCATTACTAATAACAGGGAGAAATCTTTAAATGCATAGGGTTCATGTCAGCCCCATGCACGCATGAGTAGGTTATGTACTTCATTTAAATGCGGATTACTCTTCTACTGTTGTGGATTTTCATTTTTCTTTTACTAACCGCAGTGACGAATTAAAAGAACCGATGGAAACCCGTAAATATTTTTTAGATTGTTTAATTGAAATCACGTTATTCGGAGGATAAGGAATTCTAATATGGAAAAACTTTTTATAGAAAAAATATTCTTAGAAATAAAGGGTTAATTATCCTATAAATAATAGAAACATCTTAAGATGATAAGGAAACAAACACACTTTATATGCTTTATGACTTTTTTAATAGATTTAGTTAGATTGATGAGATATATACAATTGATTCTTCAAAATTCATATGATCAGAGGGTATAACAAGAAGTGACTCCGAGTTTACTCAAAAGAAAAAGAGCTTAATTTCTTGAATTTATATTATCATCGAACCATGTAAATTTTGTATTTACTATTTTTTGGATTTATGCTGATTGTTATTTGCTTAATTATTCCTATCATGTAATAATATTTCTGGGATTCAATATTAGTTTTAGTCATTTCCAAGATGTAGGAAGCAGTCTCTTCTCACTTTGTTCAGCCATAAAAAGCTGGATCGGAACAGTCGTCCTTTACTCTCAACCTACAGAATGAATGATGAGCTACGAAACAAGCAATGGGTGGCAAAGAATTGGCCTTCCAACTTTATCCAAGATCGATCGATTGACAAATTAGTTTGAAAACCAACTACTTTCTTTTTCTTTTTTTTTTTTTTTGGTAGATTTATAAAAGTTAAAGAGAATTTCTTTTTTTTTTCAAATTTTATCCCAACATAGCGTATTACAAATTTTAATTTGAACTAAATCAAAAGAGAATTTTATTCTTTATATTTATTATTCTTTAATAGTGAAGGATTTGATTTTTTTATGTAGTTATAGACAATTCTTGTGTTCACTATTTTTATATCTATATTTTATTATTATTATTTTTTAGTGGGAAACTTTTCATGTTGACCCATTTTAATCGTGCACTATTTTTTTAGTTTAATTAGTGCAAAGATGCTGGAAGCCTCTTCTCACTTTTTTTACAGCTGAAGGCTAAAACAAAACAATCACATCCTTCACTGTCATTCTAAGAGAATGAATGATGAGCTACAGAACAAACAATAAACAATGTGTAGCGAAGAATTTCAAGACATTGACATATTCTCTAGTTATTTATAAAAAGGGACGATTTTTCTTAATAGAGTAATAAAATTTATTTAGATAATTAGAATAATCTTATCTGCTATCATGCCCCCACAAGATGATACTCCTATCAAGGAGACCAATCTTAAATCGATGCAATGCAAAAGATTTACGAGCGACAAGCTTCGTGAGTGAGTAGACTAATTGAACAACCATATGGACATGAGAAACACAAAGTTGACGACGAGAAACTTGATCACGCAGAAAGTGGAAATCGATAGTAATATGTTTCGTACGGGAGTAAAATATTGGATTAGCACACAAATAGGAAGCATGACATTATCATAATATATTATAGGAGTGGAATTGATGTTGAGTTCTTGGAGGAGATTTGTGATCCAATTGAGTTTTGCAGTGCCAGTGGTAATGGCATGATATTTAGCTTCAGTTGTAGACCGTGCAATTGTTTTTTGCTTCTTAGAACTCTAACTTATTGGATTAGCACCGAAGAAGACAATATACCCCGATGTGGATGTTCTATCATTAAAGTTGCCTACCCAATTAGCATCAGCAAAGGCATGAAGATGAAGCGGAGAGTGTTTACAAAGAAAAAGACCATGATTGAAGGTTCCTTTAAGATACCGCAGAATTCATTTGACCGCAGACCAGTGCATAGTAGACAGCCTCTGATGGGGATATAAAGAGGAATAACCTTTGTATATGAACAAATACTAGAAGACCATAATACGCAGCAGAATAAAATGGAAACACAATCAAACAGAACACCAAGATATACGTGGAAAACCCCTTCAATGTGAAGGGTAAAAACCACGGGGCAAACTAGAGATAATCCACTATGAGAATAATGAATATACAAATCTCAATCTCTTGCCCAAAACCCTAGCAACAACCACAAGAGAATAACTGGGATACAAGGATCACGTCACTGCCCACAATATCTAAAACCTCCCCAAGTAATCACAGCAAGAGTCTACTGTAGATTTGATCTAACCTAAGATGAGAACACTGCTAAATGATTGAGAACAGTCTATCTGCATTGTCCTTGTCTTCTTCCCTTTCTTTCTCTTCCTTTTCTGCCTTGTTCTCCTTCTTCTCTTTGGAATCCCGTGGCTCTCAAGATCTGCCTCGTTGCTGCCTTTTTATAGCCTTTTTCTACTTTTAAAACGTAGCCACCACACCCCCCTAATCTTAATTAGGGTTAGGTTAAGAGGGGGTGTGGGCTGTGGGCTGCCCTAGCCCACATGGGTTGAATATGGGCTATCAGCCCAACAGCCTCTGCATAAATTATGATAATTTATTGATTACAAAGGAGATGTTTGGACGGGTAAGAGCTAAGTACTATAAAGAACCAACAACTTGACGGTATTGAGTGGGTTCCGTAGCAGGACTTCCATCAGATAATTTAAGAGAGCCACTAGCAGAGAGGGGGGTTGTAACTGTATTTGTATCCAGCATGTTTGTCTTTAATAATAAATCTTAAATGTACTTTTGTTGTGATAAAAAGAGACCTAAAGATATGAATGCAGCTTCGACGCCCAGAAAGTAGCCCAAGGATCCTAGATCATTAAGTAAGAATTGATTTGCCAATTATTTGATGAATGTTTGGATTTTGACGGGATTATTGCCTGTGACAATAATGTCATCCACATATACTAGAATATATATATAAATAACGAGGTGTCAGATTTGGAGTTGAGAAAGCCAACGGAAGTTAAAAAGGAGCTAAGTTCAATGTACCGAGCTCTTGGAACCTAACGAAGTCCATAAATAGCTTTCCGAAGTTTACAAACATGCTTTGGATACTAAGGATGAGTGAAACCAGGAGGTTATTGCATAAAAACATATTCGGTTAGAAAACCCTATAAAAAGGTATTATTAACATTCAATTATCATAATTGCCAGCCTTCAGTTTTGACTAGACTCAAGATAAGCCAAATTGTAGTGGGCTTAACAACGGGACTAAACGTCTCTGTAAAATCAACTCCAAGTCGTTGATGAAACCCTTTGGTGATGAGGCATGCCTTATATCGGGCAACAGAGCCATCTGGGTTCTGCTTAATTCGAAAGACCCACTTACACCCGATGATGTTTTTTGAATAATGAAAGGGTATTAGATCCCACGTTGAGTTATGGAGGAGGGCATTATATTCTTCACACATTGCGGTACGCTAATGCAGAGATTTTTGGGCTTGAGTGAATATGGTATGTTCATTTGGTGGATGATCATGTAGGTTAAGGACTTGACGCGGTTTGAAAATACCACTCTTAGATTATGTGGTCATAGGATGGTTGGAGACTACATGATCGGGAGGCTATGTTGGTGGTATAAGCGGTTAAGAGTCGGTGGCACAAGCCGGGTCAAGTAGAGACACGTCAGGGGCACTTGGTCGAGAAGGAGGTAAGGATAATGGTTATGTTTCGGAACTTATTACCTGATCAATTGGAGAAGAAAGGAGTGGAGTAGGAATGGGCAATTGCTGAACTGGAGTAGTATAGTGTGGATCATGAGGGGAGGAACTGGACGATGTCATGGGAGGCTCGTCCGGTTGGACTGAAAGCGGTGAGGATTGGATAGTGAAGTGGTCTGCATGGCAGGATAGTGACGGTTGTGGAAAGAAAAGTTAGACTCAACAAAAATAACAAAGCGTGATATAAAGACTTTGTGAGTGTGGTGATTATAGCAGTGGAAAGCATTATGTTTTAATAAGTAACCAATAAAGATGTAAGGAGTAGATCTTGATGTTAACTTATGAGAGGCATAAGGACGTAACCAAGGATAACATAGACAATCAAACACTCTGAGTTTACGAAGGTTTAGGGTTTTGTGAAATAGTGTGTCAAAGGGGGACTAGTATTATAGTACTAGTGTAGGTATTCTGTTAATAAGATAGACGACAGTTTGAAAGACTACGGTCCAAAATGTTGAAGGCATGGAAGCCTGATGTAGAAGTGTGAGCCTAGTTTATACTATATGCCGATATTTACGTTCGGTGGAGCCAACTAGTTGAGGAGTATGCGAGGGAGACTTGAGATGTTGGATTCCACAAGCTGAGAAATATGATGCCAAAGCTTGATATTCACTGCCACCATCAGAGCAGACCATTTTGATTGTAGACTGAAAGTAGTTTTCGATCAAATTTCGGAAAGTGGGAAAGATGGTGGAAACATCATATTTATGGTGAATAAGATATAGCCATGTATACTTAGTGAAGTGATATACAAAAATGACATAAAATATGAACTTATCAAAAGACATGATTGGAGCAGGACCCCAAACATCAGTATAAATAATTTTAAATGGTTTAGAGGAGGAAATGGAAGATGAGCCAAAAGGCTGCCGATGACTTTTATTACTAAGACATGCATCATAATGCATTATATAACTAGTGGATTTAAAAATAGGAAGAGAGTAACGAGAAAGTAATTTCTGCTTAATAAGAGACGAGGGATGACCAAGACGACAATGCCACACATCAACTGGAGCCGCAACGGAAGAATGAACAATGGGCTGAGTTATTTGTGAAGTTGATGGTCATTCATAAATGTTGCCTCTATTCGGGCCCTGAACTAAGGATGCCCCCGTGCTTAAGTCCTTAACAAGAAATGAATCAAGAAAAAATTAAATTAAAGTATTATTATATTTATAAAATTGAGAAATAGAAATGAGGTTGCATTTAATATGAGAGATGCATAAAACATCATCGAGTGTAAATGTAGTAGAATTAGAAATAAGCGTTGTGGAACCAGTATGAGTTATAGGAAGTCCTTTACCATCATTAATGATAATATCTTCATCGCCGTATTGTGAAGAGATAAATTCTGAAGATCAGTGGTGATATGATGGGAGGCACCAAAGTCAACAATCCAATTGGACTAGCTAGTCGTCGGAGTAGTTAGGAGATTTGCCTGAGGCTAGTGTAATAGAGCAAGGAGGTGGGGATGAGACCAACAAACTTTAGCGAAGTGTCCAATTTTATCACACAGCTAGTAGATGACCCGTCTTTGATGGTTCGGTGGGGCAGGATGCCAAGACGGACGATTATTAGAGTTACCACTTTGTGATAAGTTATGATTAGGAGGATAAGAGGGGTATTGCATGGGACCCATAGGATCAAGATATGCATTGGCCAAACCTTTGGTGATGTTCGGAAGGTACCGAGTGCTCTTTCGTTTAGACTTGTGACTGACTTGAACCATGATAGTCGGTCCGGGCAGTTTGTTCACATGCTTCAAATACGTCTCATAGTCGAGAACTTGTCATAGAGTTCTTCAAATGAGACTGGCGAGTTGTGTGCCCGAATTATAGTAGCCAATTCCTTGTAGTCGTCACCGAGACCATTGAGGGTATGGATGATGATCTCTTCATCATATAGGGAATAACCTATCAAAGCCAAGTCATCGATGATAACCTTGATATTTTGTAGATAATCAGTGATAGTACTTCCCTCTTGTTTTGTCACCATCAGCTTAGATAGAAGACTGAGCTTGTGAGTACGCGAATGATTTGCCAAGGTTGTTTGTAATTTAGACCATGTATCGGCAGCAGTCTCACAAGAAGGTATTAAAGGAGCGATGGATCCAGCAACTGAGGCTTGAATAGCTTGGAGGATGAGACGATCTTGACGCAACCATAGTTTGTGAGCTGGATTGGGTACTGGACTAGGTTCTCCGGAGATGTTGAGCATGGCTAGCGGATAATTGAAAGAGCCATCAACGTAGCCTAACAAGTCATATCCAAATAAGAGATTAGAAAATTGAGCCCGCCAGGATGCATAGTTGTCACCCTTTTATAACTTGAAAGGGATTAGCGTGGCGGCATTGATAGAGATAAGCCCTATAAAAGAAGTGTAAGTCCCTATAGAAATAGGAACTAGAATATCAGAAGAAGAGAACTTGAGTCTTCTCAGATGCTTATGTCACGGAAGTTGGAGAATGAGGGAGGGATATGACTACTGCAGCGATAGATCATTGTTGCGGTTGTTGCAGCTATTGCGGCTGCTAAAGCTATTGCAGCTACTGCAGATCGCAACTGTTGTTGCTTGCTACTGCAGCAGATCGCTGCTGCGGTTGTTGCAACTGTTGCAACTGCTGAAGTTGCTGCAAATCATCACTACTATAGATCGCTGCTGCTATAGATCGCTGTTGCGACAAAGAAGCAGCTGTGGGGAGCCTGGAAGCGACCACAGCAGAGGAAGATACCGACAGCCGCTACAGCCAAGAAATGGCCACAGAGATGTCACAGCATCTCGAAGATTGTAGAGGCTGTAGTTTGAGAGGTAGATCTCAAGTAAATTTATGCTGCTTCCACCGCGATTTGAGAGGCACCAGGCAGCGAGTAGAGAAGTCAAGGGAGAGCGCCACGGGTGGGGAAAGAAGACTATGACGGTTCCCCACAAGGGTACGTAGCAGGCTTCGCTGGGCGAGTGCCAAGGATCTCATGGAGGCATGCTGAAAAGGGGAGATCGAAGCCAGCGAGATAAGAAAGAGATCAGAGAAGGAGGCGAACCTTGTATTTGATCATGGTAGAGGACACAGTTAAGCAACGGTAGGGACGGGCTTCTGGAACTCACCCTCCCTGAGTTAAAGAGATAGAAGAAGGAAGAATTATTCAAGAAGCTATATTGTGTTGACATGTTCTCTCAGAGTAGAGAAATTTCCTCAGACAGTTAGAGAAATCTCATCTGCTATCAAAATTGACCTCCCAACTTATGGTGAACAAGAACAGGTTTATCCTAGATTGACATATTAGATTGGGAAACCATTGTTGATCACTCCTTTGATGAAAAAGGATTGGTCTTGTTGATGCATCTCCTAGTCCAGATGATTATAGAAATATTTCTGCATCTTAACTAATTTCTTGGCATCATTTCTGCATCTTATTTAATTTCTTGGCTCGACTTTCTATGGATAGTTGCATCTTTGGTCCAAATAAGTTCATCTATAAATGTGGAATATGAGAGAGATCAACATATAACATATCAAACTCAATTGAGAGATCCTCTAGACATGAATTTTCCATCCATCAAGCTTTGCTAATTTTTGGTAATACTTATGGCTAAAGGACTTTGCCAAACGAAAGGGTAGGGTTCTTCTATGTTATGTAAGCCCAAATCTGATTTATCAAAAAAGAAAAGAAAAGAAAAAGAATGAGACGTGCGCAGTTGAGCAGCAACGAGGTGTGTGTGCAGCGAGCGAGCGGCGCACGGGGAGAGAAAAGAATAAGAGAAAGAGGAGAGAGAAAAAAAAAGGATTTTGAGTTTTCTCTTAACGATCAAGGGTCAAACTTGGACAGTTTTGATTCAAATTATATATGGAGAATCCTTACAGTAAGCTCTACAATCCTAACGGTACTGATATATAGTTTATCCTCTTTAATGTACTTTCTTGCTATACCCACTTTGTGAGACTTAGGATTCTTATTTTGATGAGTTCCATTCATGATATGCTATTCTTGAACTATGTGGTCTTGATGTTATTGTGATCTTCTGGTTATTTTAAAGAAGAGTTATTGTCAACTTATTATCATTACTATTAATAATGGAAGTTTAAAGTGGACTACGGTCCCGTGATTTTTCCCGCATTGGGTTTTCCACGTTAAAAATTTAATCTCACTGTATGATTGATTTATTACTCTACTATTTATGTTGTTCTGGTAAATATGTACTTTTGATAACAAGTTGGTATTTTGATGATGAACTCATTTTGATACACAAAGAGGGAAAAAAAATATTCTGCTTTAACAAGTTTTTCCCAACAAGTGGTATCAGAGCCAGATTATTTGGTGCTAGTTTTTTCTTGTGTGATTGAAATGGAACAGTCAGATGGTATGATTAAATTGAACTCATCAAATTATTCCACTTGGAACCGTATGATGGAAGATTTGTTCTATTGTAAAGATTTGTATAAGTCAATCAAGATTAAAAATAAACCTTCTACTATAGACGATGAAGAATGAGAAGTTCAACATAGAAAAGCTAATGTCTATATTAGAAGATGGATGGATATAAATTTGCATAAGCATATTTATGATGAAACCAGAGCTGATGTTGTTTGGCAAATGTTATAAAATATTTTTGCGAAAAAGATAGTGGGAAATAGAATTTTTTTCCTCAGATGACTTATAAATTTGAAATATAAAGATGGTGATAATATTGTTGAGCATATAAGTCTATTTCAGAGTCTTGCAAACAAGCTGATTGCTATGAAAATGAATATAGATGATGAGATGCAAGGATTATTACTTCTCAACTTTTTACCAGAAAGTTGAGAAACATATGTGGTGACAATTTATAACTCCACGCCACAGGGGACTCTAACTATAGATATGGTTAAAGACAGTTTGCTAAATGAAGATGCCAGAAGGAAAGAACAGGGTGAATATTCTTTTGGTGCATTTGTTACTAAAAAACAAGAAAGACGTGGAAGAAGTCATAGCAGAAATCAACATGGTTATAGAGGAAGATCCAAGTCTAGAAGAGATATCAAATGTTTCCATTGTAATAGGCTAGATCACATGAAGAAAGAGTGTAGGTTTTGAAAGCGAGAATAGAATGAAAGGACGAAAAATGAGAAAGAGACAAATACAGTTACTGCTGAAGGTGATATCATTATTGTTTGTAATGACAATTGTGTCAGTCTTGTAGCTCAAGACAGTAACTGAGTAATTGACTCTGGTGCTTCATTTCATGTTACTTCTTATAGTGATTTCTTTAGATCTTACACTACTAATAATTTTGGTAATGTCAGAATAGGAAACAGTAGTACATCGAAGATTGTGGGTATCGGAGATATTTACTTGGAGACCAGTATTGGGAGTAAATTGATACTCAAAGATGTCAGACATGTTCCAAATATTCATTTTAACTTGATATCTATAGGCAAACTTGATGATGAGGGATTTACACACTATTATAGTGAAAACAAATAGAAACTTACTAAAGATTCTCTAAATGTGGCAAGAGGAAAGAAGTTTAACTATTTTTATGTCATGGAAGCTAAGTTACACAAAGGAGATATTAATGCAATTCAGAAGGGTAAAAGTATAGATCTTTGGCACAAGAGGCTTGGTAATATCAATGAGAAGGGATTTCAAACTCTTATTAGAAAATAGTTCTTACTAGAGTTGCAAGGTACATCTCTTAAATCTTGTGATCATTGCTTAGTTGGAAAAACAAATAGAGTTACATTTTATACATATCTATTATCTAGAAGATCAGATGTTTTTAATTTAGTTCATACTGATGTTTGTACTATGCAAACTAGAACTCTTGGAGGTGTTCTTTATTTTGTTACTTTTATTGATGATCATTCTAGAAAAGTTTGAGCTTTTACTTTGAAATCTAAAGACTATGTATTTGATGTTTTCAAATAGTTTCATGTCAGTGTTGAAAGAGAATCTAGAAAAAAGCTAAAGTATATTAGAGTAGATAATGGTAGTAAGTACATGAGTCCTTTTGAGAATTATTACAGGTTTCATGATATCAGGCTTGAGAAAATAATTCCTAAACCTCCTCAACATAATGGTGTGGTAGAAAGGATGAATAGAACTATTGAAGAAAGGATTAGGTGTATGCTTTCCCATGCCAAGTTACCGAAGTCATTTTGGGGGGAGGCTATGAGAACTACAGTTAACCTCATAAATCTTTCTCCATCAGTTCCTCTGAAAGGTGATGTTCCAGAGTATAGAAAGGAAAATATATATCTTATAATCACTTGAGAGTTTTTGGGTATAAAGCATTTGTTTATATTTCCAAAGATGAAATGTCCAAACTTGATAATAAGGCAAAAGTATGTATCTTCTTGGGATATGGTCATAAAGAGTTTGAGTATAAATTATGAGATCCAGTGAACAAAAAGATTATTAAAAGCAGAGATTTTGTATTTCTTGAAGAACAATTGTTTGATGATGGTGATAAAGTTGAGAAGCCAAAAACCTCTGTTTATATTCCTTGGAGTTTGGGTCCAGTTCCTTTTAGTTCATGATGATCATGGAGAGATGAACAAGAAGATTGTGATGAGAATGCAAGTGATGATACTCCTACAATTGATGATGTTGAACCAATTGAACAAGCACCTCCATCATCAGTTGAGATTCCATTGAGAAGATCCACTAGAAAGCGACAACCATCTATCAGATATCCTCCACATAAGTATGTTATGCTTACTGATAAGGGAGAACCAGAAACATACCAGAGGCTATTCTACATGAGCATAAGAATGAGTGGGTTAAAGACATGCAAGAAAAGTTGAGATCCTTGCTTGAGAACCACACCTATGACTTAGTAAAGTTGCCTAAAGAGAAGAAAGCTCTCAAGAATAAATTATTTTATAAATTAAAGAATAAAAATAATAGTTTACAACAAAGATACAAGGCACGACTAGTTGTGAAAGGATTCAGTTAGAATAAAGGTATTGACTTTGAAGAAATATTTTCTCCAATTGTGAAAATATCCTCTATCCGAGTTATTCTTGGTTTGGCTGCCCGCTTGAATTTAGAAGTTGAGCAACTTGATGTGAAAACAACATTTCTTCGTAGTGACTTAGAAAAAGAAAGTTACATGGAGCAATTAGAAGTTTTCAAAGTCAATAGAAAAGAAAATATGGTGTGTAAGCTTAGGAAAAGCTTATATGGACTCAAATAAGCACCTAGACAGTGGTACAAGAAGTTTGATTCTTTTATGATGAACCAAGGGTATAATAAAACCATATATGATCATTGTGTGTTTATGAAAAAAATTTCAGATTATGATTTCATTATTCTCTTGCTATATGTTGATGATATGCTGATTGTTGGCCATAATGGTGGTAAAATTAAAAAGTTTAAAAAAGAGTTGAGTCTTTTGTCATGAAAGACTTGGGATCGATGAAACAAATACTTGGCATAAAGATTCTTCGTGATAGGAAGAAAAGGAAGATTTGGCTATCTTAAGAAATTTACATTGAAAAGATTCTTGAAAGATTCAACATGAGTAAAACCAAAACAGTTTATTCTTCACTTGCAGATTATTTCAAGCTTAGTTCAAAACAATGTCCTACAAGTGAGAAAGAAAAAGAAGAAATGTCCAAAGTGCCTTGCTCATCTGCAATAGGCAGTTTGATGTATGTTATAGTTTGTACTAGGTCAGATATAACTCATGCAGTTAGAGTTGTCAGTTGATTTCTCTCTAATCCTTGTAAGGAACATTGGGCAGTAGTGAAATGGATATTAATATATCTAAAAGGTACTTCCAGGTTGCATTTATGTTTTGGCAGTGATAAACCTATGTTAGAAGGGTACACAAATGCAGACATGGCAGGTGATACTAATTCTAGGAATTCCACTTCGGGGTTCTTAATGATATTTACAAGGGGAGCAGTCTCTTGGTAATCTAAGTTATAGAATTATATTGCTCTATCTGTTAGGATCAAAAGCGCACTAAGAGGGGTGGGGGGGGTGAATTAGTGCAGCGGAAAACTTTCGCTATTTCAAAAACCTTGTTTCGATTAAAGCCGATTCAACGAGAATGATTTCAACTCAATTCGTTTCGGAAGGAATTTGAGCTTGAAGTCTTAAGTGAAAATGCAAGAGAGGACTAAGGTGATTTGCAGTAATGTAAATCACACAAATGAAAAAAATGTAAATTTCATAAAGTCTTCGTAGAAAGCCGATCTCGGAAGATGTTTTATATCAAAGCGAATGTAGACGTATTTAAAGCACAGTAAAGAGGAGAGGCAGTTTGCTATAAAGGAAAGATGCTCAAAGTAAATACAAACCGAGATTTTAGAGTGGTTCGGTTAACGTGACCTACATCCACTATCGGCTTCCTCCTCCGACGAGGTCACCGACGTCCACTAGAGGCCTTCCTTCAATAGGCGAAGGCCAACCACCTTTTTACAGTTTTTCTCCTTTTGCCGGGCTTAGGAGAAACCCTTACAAGTTTTCACTCCTCTCCTGGATGATCTCAACACTTAGAAAGAAGGAGGAGAACTCTAACTTTTACAACACTTTAAGGCCTCAAGACTCAAGAGTATTTCAAGAATTTCGTTGCCCTTTCATATAGGAAAGGGTGGGGTATTTATAAACCTCAATGACATTAAAAAATGGAGCCTAAAAGTGTTCAATCCCATATTTCCGGGGTCCTAGCGATACCACCGCCATTACTAGGCGGTACTACCGCTCAGTTTGGGTGGTACTACCACTTGATAGTGCTCGAAGACCGAGCTCAGGTGGTACCACTGCCTGATAGGGGCAGTACCACTGCCTAGAAATCCTGGGAGATAGAGTCTCCCAAGCGGTGCCACCATCGACCAAGATTTTAGGGACCGAATGGGCTGTTCCATTCGACCTAATTTGGGTCTATTAAGGGCCCAGTTGACCCCTCATTAAGTTAGTGGGATCACCTCCCAATCCTAACTTAATCTACACTTTAACTATGACAATTAAGACATCATTACTGCAATTAGTGTTCCGATGCATCAATCGTTTTTTCCGGCGAACTTCTGGCGAACATCCGACGAACCCTCGACGATGCTCCAGCGGACTCTCGACAAGTTCCTGGACTTTGCGATAATCTTCTTGGCGAGTTTTGACGAGCTTCTATGGCAAGCTCCTGGACTTTTCAGCTAGTTCCCGCAGAACTTCCGACGAACGTCCGAACTTTCGACGAACTCTCGAACTCCCAATGTGATCTTGGTCTTGATTCCGGCATAACACCCGCTGCATGTCTTACTGCCATCGTAGTTAATTCTGCATACTTTTCTCAACATATAGATTAGATAAACAAATGACAATTGACTTCATCATCAAAATCCGAGATTCAACAATCTCCCCCTTTTTGATGATGACAATCAATTGATGATGGAGTTAGCCTTAACTCCCCATATCTATATGTCATACTTCAGAAAAATCATTCTTGAATTCAAAGCCTTTGAATTCAAGAGACATATTGATAAGTTAGATTCATTTAAACTTATCAATACACCCATCATGATTTCTATCATGATGTAACTTTCTGAAAATGATGTCCAGGCATGACATCCATTTTCAAGTCTCATATTTCAAATATGAAGGATAACAATTATAGCAATTCATTCTATAATAAGATATCAATTTATAATATTTTAAATTAAACTCTAGATATCTTATCATAATGCAAACATTTCAAGGGTAAAACTGCATACATTTATCATCATTTTACCATATATTTCTCCCCCTTTATCATCAACAAAAAGGAGAGCGATTCAACAATAAATGCAAGTGTGGTAAAAATTCGTGTCACAAAATCATACCAATCATATTTCAAGCATTCATGACATGGTATCATTCAAAAGTTCTCAACATTAAGGAGATAGCTTTCATTACTTCTTCCCTTTTATTTATCATCAAGGCATTGCATGAAGGAGGAAAGTAAGGAAGGTAAAACCATTGAGAACCAAATTTAAATGAAGTTAAGATCGATAAGAGAGTGTCATTATGTTTCATTTTTCATAAGGATCAAGATATACATGTGAAATTAAATCCTTGCAGGTGTTCATCTCAAAAAATCTTCCTTCATCAAGAAGGAATTCATGTGTGGGAATCATTACATCAAATCCATTTCTCAACAAAAATTCACAAAAGATAAGTCCATGAGAGATGCATTTGTCAATTAATTCCATGTATCAAAAATTATTTAGTGATGGAGTATGGATATGAAATAAATTTGATCTGACATAGGCTCATGAAAACTCCATTCAAGAACTACATAAAGTCCAGAAGAGAAATACAATAAAATTATACATTCAGACAATGTTTTGTCATAGCTTTTTAATCACAATCATAAAGGTAAAATCATTAGTGCTTTGTAGTGCTCAAAGATTAAGAATGTATGATTAAAACTTCTCAAATCACAATCATGAAAGTATAACGGGCTCATCATTATGGAAACTTTTAGCATCAAGGCACAAAATTTTTAACATAAAAGTAAACATGTTATTGAAGCACACAATCTTATCATCATATAAAATTCGTATCATAAAATTTTTAGCACCGAATTTGAGTGATCAAGGAATCAAGAAAGTTCGAACACGAAGTTCAACAAATTCATGTATTCGGATAAATCAATATTTCTAATTCTCTTCTAATAAAATTAAATTATTATTCACTTAAAGGTTTTGTAAAAAATTAACTAATTGATGTTTAGTATCAATAAACTCTAGGATTACATCATGATTAGTGACATGATCTCGTATAAAGTGATGCCTAATATCAATATATTTTGTTCTAGAGTGTTGAATGAGATTCTTTGTTAAACATATTGCACTTGTATTATCATATTTTATGGGGATATTTTTAAGATGATTTTTATAATCCTCTAAAGTGTTTTTCATCCACACAACTTGTGCATAGCATGCACTAGCTACAATGTACTCAGCTTCGGTTGTAGATAGTGCAATCGAGTTTTCTTTCTTGGATGATCAAGAAACAAGTGCGTGTCCTGACATGTTCCGGATGTGCTTTTTCTATCTAATCTATATCCAGCAAAATCTGCATCAGCATAAGCAATTAGCTCAAAATTCTCGGATTTTGGATACCATAATCCTAGATTTGTGGTTACTTTAAGATATCTAAGTATTCTTTTAACTGCTTTGAGATGAGATATCTTAGGATTATATTGAAGCCTAGTACATAGTCCTACACTAAACATGATATCCGGTCTAGTTGCAGTGAGGTAAAGTAAACTTCCTATCATACCCCTATAAGCTTTTTGATTAAAGTTTTCTCCACTTTCATCAATTTCTAACTTAGTGGAGGTGCTCATAGGTGTGTTGATAGCTTTTGAGCTATTCATATTGAACCTTTTTAGCAAATCTAAAGCATATTTTGTTTGACTAAGAAATGTATCATTACTTAGTAGTTTGATTTGTAAGCCCAAAAAGAAAGTTAATTCCCCCATCAAACTCATTTCAAATTTAAAACTCATACTTTTAGCAAATGATTCATAAAGAGATTCATTAGTTGAACCGAAAATAATATCATCAACATAAATTTGAACAATTAGAAAATTATTTTCAAAATTTTTGATAAACAATGTAGTATCGACCTTGCCTTTAGATAAATTATTTTCAATAAGAAATAAACTAAGTCTCTCATACCAAGCCCTTGGAGCTTATTTTAAACCATAGAAAGCTTTAATCGGTTTAAACATATGATTAGGGAAACTATCATTCTCAAATCCGGGAGCTTGTTCAATATAAACTTCTTCAAAAATAAAGCTATTAAGGAAAGCACTTTTAACATCCATTTGAAACAACTTAAAATTATTACTACTAGCATAGGCAAGGAGCATCCTTATGGCTTCTAATCGAGCCATAGGAACGAAGGTATTTTCGTAATCGATACCTTCTTCTTAGTTAAAACATTTGACCATTAATCTAGCCTTGTTTCTAACCCTGATATCAGATTCATCTTGCTTGTTTCTAAAGACCCATTTAGTACCAATAACTAAATGGTCATTTGGCCTAGGAACAAGCTTCCACACCTCATTTCTCTCAAATTGATTTAACTTATCTTGCATTGTGATAATCCATGAATCATCTTTTATGGCTTCGTCAATACATTTAGGTTCAATTTGGGAGAGAAAAGCAGCGTTGGCACAAAAATATTTAAGAGAAGAACGTGTTTGAACCCTTTTAAATGTGTCTCCTATGATTAACTCCTTAGGATGAGCATCTACATACTTCCAATCCTTGGGTAAGGATGTTTCGGAAGTGGATGCATCCAAGTTGCTAGTTAGAGAAGGGGTTTTATTTAAATTCAAAGTATCAAAGTTAACATCATCATCAAAATCATTTTTCTTAATTTCAAAAATCTCATTAAAAACAACATGAATGGATTCTTCTATAATCAAGGTTCTTTTATTAAAGATACGAAATGCTTTAGAAATCGAAAAATAGCTAAGAAAAATTCCTTTATCGGACTTAGCATCAAATTTTCCTAAGGCATATTTTTCATTCAAGATAAAACACTTACACCCAAAAACTTTAAAATATAAAACATTAGGTTTTTTGTTGTTCCATAACTCATAAGGAGTTTTGGTGAGTAAGGGTCTTACTAGAACTCTACTCATGACATAGCATGTCGTGTTTACGGCTTCGGCCCAAAAATATTTGGGTAGACTATGTTCATTCAACATGGTTCTAGTCATTTCTTATAAATTTCTATTCTTTCTTTCTACTACTCCATTTTGTTGAGGATTTCTTGGAGCAGAGAAGTTATAGTTGTATCCATTAGATTCATAAAATTCTTAGAAATCACGGTTTTAAAATTCACCACCGTGATCACTTCGAATTGATAAAATCATAAAACCCTTTTCATTTTGAACACATTTGCAAAACTTAGAGAACCTAAGGCATTCACTTTTGTGTGCCAAAAAATAAGTTTATGTGTATCTACTATAATCATCTACAATGACAAAAGCGTATTTGCTACCTCCTAGGCTTGATGTAGAAATTGGTTCGAACAAGTCCATATGGATCAATTACAAAGGTCTAGAGGTGCTTAATTGATTCTTGGGTTTGAAGTTACTTTTTATTTGTTTTCCTAATTGACAAGCATCACACACATTATCTTTGACGAACTTGATATGAGGAATTCCTCTTACAAGTTCTTTAGTTGAAAGTTGGGTGATTAGTTTCATGCTAGCATGACCTAATCTTCTATGCCAAAACCAAGCATCATCATTCAAAACCAAAAAACATATTTCATTGCAAAGATCATTAATGTCAATGGTATATACGTTATTTTGTTTTAATGCAATCATAGATATGTTTTTGTGTGGTTTTTCAATAATGCAAGTATTAGATTCAAATTTAACAATATATTCTTTATCACATAATTGACTAATGCTCAAGAAGTTATGTTTTAAACTATCTACTAACAAAGCATCTTCAATAAAGAAGTTGGATTTGTTACCTATGATTCCTTTGCCAATGATTTTACCCTTGTTGTTGTCTCCGAAGGTGACATATCCTTCGTCTATGCTAGTGAGCTTAGAGAATTGAGATGGATCTCTGGTCATATACCTTGAGCATCGACTATCAATGTATCATCTCTTGCTCCTAGCTTGTGATGGGACGTTTCTACAAAAGAGGATGATTTTTAGGTATCCATTTGACCTTGGGTGCCTTAAAAATCGATTTATATTGCTTATCATATTGCATTGATTTTTTTATGATTCATTTAGGAACCCAAATCAATTTGTGTGAACTAAACAATAATAAGCTTTATGTCCATGTTTGCAACAAAAGTTGCATTTGTTTTGGGGTGAAATATGCAACATAGGGCCTTTACTGAAGGTGGTTGGATTTTGATGAGAGCTACTCACAAATCCGATTCCACTTCTTTTATGAACATGACCCTTATTGATAAGGATCATATTCAATGACTTGCTACCAATCTCAAATTTCTTCAAAGTATCCTTGAGTAGCAAGTTCTCCTTTTGGAGTATTTCTAAATCATAACATTTCGTACATGGAGCTAAACTATCATTATGCTCAATTTTTAATTTATCAAAATTACTAACAAGAGAATCATGCTCCTTTTTTTATAATTTATATTTTTAATAATTATTTTACATTCATCAAATAAATCATGAAAAGCATTTAATAATTCATCATATGATAAATTTGCATCAATTGAACTTGATACCTCCTCTCCAATGGCCATTAGTGCATAGTGAGCAACTTGCTCGGTGTTGGGCTCCTCTTCTTTGGATGTGCTTGAGTCATCTCATGTTGCTTTGAACGTCTTCTTCTTCGGTGTCCTCTTCTTGGATTGGGGACATTCACTCTTGTAGTATCCTGGCTTCTTGCATTCGTAGCAAATTACTTGATCTTTCTTGGGTTCAAATTTATTTTTAGTGTCATTTTTAAATTTATTTCTTTTAATGTATTTTTAAAATTTTCTTATTAAAAGTGCCAAGTCATTATCAAAGTCCTCATCACTTGAGTTTTCTCTCAAGTGGTCTTTTTGTGTTCTTAGTGTCATATCCTTCCTGTTCTTTGGAAGGGTGTCCTCAAGCTTTTCATGAGCTTTGCATGTCATTTCATAGGTAATTAATGACCCAATTAATTCTTCAAGAGGAAAGTTGTTTAAATCTTTGGCCAACTCTTTGGAATAGATTTTAAAACTTTATTAACGAGCTCAAAATTCAAAAAACTTTTACCAAGTCCTTTTAAACCAATGACAATATTCGTAAAATGGGTATATATGTCTCCAATGGTCTCACTCAGTTTCATTCGAAATAATTCATAAGAATGTACTAAAAGATTGATTTTTAACTATTTAACTCTACTCGTGCCTTCGTGAGTCACTTCGAGTGTGTGCCAAATATCAAAAGTCGTTTCACAAATCGAAATACGGTTGAACTCGTTTTTATCTAGTGCACAAAATAAGGCATTCATAGCCTTTGCGTTTAAAGCGAAAGTCTTCTTCTCCAATTCATTCCAATCGATCATTGGAAGAGAAGACTTTTGAAATCCATTTTCTACAATGTTCCAAAGTTCAAAATCCACAGAAATTAGGAAGATCCTCATTCGAGTCTTCCAATAGGTGTAATCCATCTCATTGAATATGGGTGGACGTATAATTGGGTGACCCTCTTGGTTTCTGGCAAATGTCATCTCTCTTGGTTTTTAAGCCAATTGAGAGTGAACCTCGCTCTAATACCAATTGTTAGGATTAAGAGCACACTAAGAGGGTGGGGTGAATTAGTGCAACAGAAAACTTTCGCTATTTCAAAAACCTTGTTTCGATTAAAGTCGATTCAACGAGAATGATTTCAACTCAATTCATTTCGGAAGGAATTTGAACTTAAAGTCTTAAGTGAAAATGCAAGAGAGCACTAAGGTGATTTACAGCAATGTAAATCACACAAATGAAAAAAACGTAGATTTTGTAAAGTCTTTGCAGAAAGCTGATCTCGAAAGATGTTTCACATCAAAGCAAATATAAAAGTATTTAAAGCACAGTAAGGAGGAGAGGCAGTTTGCTATAAAGGAAAGATGCTCAAAGTAAATGCAAACTGAGATTTTAGAGTGGTTTGATCAACATGACCTACATCCACTATCGGCTTCCTCCTCCGCCGAGGTCATCGGTGTCTACCAGAGGCCTTCTTTTAATAGGCGAAGGCCAATCACCCTTTTACAATGTTTCTCCTTTTGTCGGGCTTAGGAGACAACCCTTACAAGTTTTCACTCCTCTCTTAGATGATCTCAACACTTAGAAAGAAGGATGAGAACTCTAACTTTTATAATACTTTAAGGCCTCAAGACTCAAGAGTATTTCAAGAATTTTGTTGCCCTTTCATGCAGGAAAGGGTGGGATATTTATAGACCCTATTGGTATTCAAAAATGGAGCCAAAAAGTGCCCAATCCCAGATTTTTGGGGTCCTGGCGATACCACCACCATTACTGGGTGGTACTACCACCTGTCATCGGGCACTAGGCGGTACCACCGCTCAGTTTGGGTGGTACTACCGCTTGACAGCGCTCGAAGACCGAGCTCAGATGGTACCACGCTTGACAGGGGCGGTACCACCACCCAGAAATCTTGGGAGACTGAGTCTCCCAGACAGTACCACCGCCGGCCAGGATTTCAGGGACCAAATGGGCTATTCCATTCAGCCCAATTTGAGTTTGTTAAGGGCCCAGTTGGCCCCTGATTAAGTTAGTGGGATCACCTCCCAATCCTAACTTAATTTACACTCTAACTACGATAATTAAGATATCATTACTGCAATTTGTGTTTCGGTGCATCAACCGCTTCCTCCTGCGAGCTTCCGGCGAACATTCGACGAACTCTCGGTGATACTCCGACGGACTCCCAGCACGCTCCTAGACTTTGCGATGATCTTCTTGGCGAGTTCTGACGAGCTTCTATGGCAAGCTCCTGGACTTCTCGGCTGGTTCCCGTAGAACTTCCGACGAACATCCGGACTTTTGATGAACTCTCGAACTCCCAATGTGATCTTGGTTTTGACTCCGGCATAACACTTGCTGCATGTCTTACTGTCATTGTAGTCAATCCTGCACACTTATCTCAACATATAAATTAGATAAACAAATGACAATTGACTTCATCATCAAAATCCGAGATTCAACACTATCAACCACAAAAGCAAAATACATAGCATTTACTGAAGCCTGCGAGAAAACTTTATGGATGAAAATGTTTCTACAGGAATTGGGCTTGAAATAGGAAGGATATGCTGTTTATTGTGATAGTTAGAGTATCATTCACCTCTCCAAAAATTCAACATACCATTCTAGATCTAAGCATATTGATGTGAGATATCACTGGATTCGTGATATGCTTGAGATGAAAGAACTACAATTGGAAAAGGTGCATACCAATAAGAATAGATCAAATATGTTGACAAAGTCTTTGCCTAAGGAGAAGCTTGAAGCATGTAGGCGAAGAGCGAGCTTAGTACAACCCACCATATGAGCTGAAGGGGGAGAATTGTTGGGTACAACCCATATGTGAGCTTGAAGCATGTAAGCCCAAATCTGATTTATCAAAAGAAAAAAAGAAAAAAAAAAGAACGAGATGTGTGCAATTGAGGGCAGTGAACGAGGTGTGCGTGCAGCGAGCGAACAATGGCGACACACGGGGAGAGAAAAGAACATAGAGAAAAAAATAAGATTTGAGCTTTCTGCTTGACGACGAAGGGTTAAACTTTATCAGTTTTGACCTAAATTATATGTGGAGAATCCTTGTAGTAAGTTCTACAATCCTAATAGTGCTGATCTACAATTTATCCTCTCTGAAGTATTTTCCTACTATATCTACTTTGTGAGACCTAGAATTCTTAATCATCCATGTGATGTGTTGATGATATGCTATTCTTGAGCCAAGATATTGTGATCCTGAAAGTTTGAGGTGGACTACGATCGCATAGTTTTTTTCCGCATTAGATTTTTCACGTTAAAAATTTGATCTTACTATATGATTGATTTATTACTCTACTATTTTAATATGTGTTTTTGATAACAAGTTGCTATTTTGATGAGAAACCCATTTTAATACACGAAAAATAATTATTCCAGTTTAACATATTTTTTCCAACTAGGATTACATGCGTTTGTCCTCACCACTTCTCATCTTCCAGTAAAGATGCCACTGAAGACTTGGCTGTTGCCACCGAGTGATGCTTCCCACTCTATAGAAGCCATCACTATCTGTGATAGGTTCGTTGTGATCTCCCTCATCTCAGGTCTGCTTACGGGATCATCACTCAAACACCACATCGCCACGTCCACCATCTAAAAATGGATCACCGACAGGCCATTACTGCATCAGTATCACAGAAATAATGCAAGCGTTGTAGCACTTAACCATGGAATACGAACCTTCCGTACTTCTTCCGTAGGGTAGACATGATCAAGATTTCGATCGATGATCTCTTCCAGAGCAGCATTCGGATCGTCCGAGGCGGAAACTTCTTTCATCTGATGCGGTTTAATTATCACATGATTAGCAGTTAATTGTTGCGTAGAATTCTCAAGCTGGAGGAGAGAGAGCTCGAAGAACAGCGCTTACAGCTGTAACCAGTGATCTCATCTTGCAAGCATCTTTCTTGTCGGGAATGAGAGCTCTTTCTCCCGTAACAAGCTCAGCAAGAACAACTCCAAAGGCAAACACATCGGATTTGGTGCTCATCTGAAGCTCCCTAACAGACCTGACGACAGAACAAAACGCAATAGATCAAAGGAAACCACTTCATCACGAGAGACTACTGAATGATATCCATACGAACTCTGGTGGAAGGTAACCAGGAGTTCCAACCAAGCGAGTCGCGAAACACCAGTCCTCATCACTTTGCTCCACAAGCTTTGCCAACCCAAAGTCTGCAACCTGTTCCAAGAACCAATGAGAAGAACACATGAAGAACCTTAAGGGGTGGGCCAATGCAGGTACTCACTTTTGCTCTCAGCACACTATCCAGCAGAATGTTACTGGTCTTTATATCGCGATGAACGCAGGTGGCTTTGGTGTGTTCATGGATGTACTCGATTCCCCTGGCAGCATCCAATCCGATCTGTGTTCTTGCAGTCCATGAGATAGGTTGATGACCTGCTGGGGCGGTGGTTTCATATATATGATTTTAGTTTGCATTGCACTGTCGAAGATTATACTGAGGAAGGCGATTGCTTGGGTGCTAACCTTTGAGCAGTGGATCATGGAGATGGTCGCTCAAGGAGCCATTCTGAAGATACTCGTAGACCAAGTAAAGGTGGTCATCTCCTGCTGCATAACCAATCAGTTCAACCTGACAAAAGACTTCATTGCAATCAAGTGTTGGGTTGAAAGGCTTTTTTTTTGTTTCTTACAAACTTATAATCATTAACCTACCACATTTCTGTGATGCACTTTGCACAACACATTCAGCTCAGCGAAGAACTCCTTGGATTTGCTTGACTTCATCTTTTTGATGGCAACTTCCTGTGAACACAAAACTCGACTTTCAGATGTTCCTCCGCTTCGGGAATAAAGACTGAGCTTGAAATTTCGATTACCTGTGTTCCCAAGATTCCCAAATACACACTGCCGTACCCTCCTTCACCAATCTTTCTCGAATCGTGGAAGCTTGCTGTGGCTCTATCAACCTCTTCCAGACTAAACGTCACAGGCCTCTCTGACATGAATGTCGCGGTGCCTGCACAAGTTTCAAGCTATGAGGGATTGAGAAACAACGTGGAACGTTAGATTTATTTATTTATTTATTTATTTATTTATTTATTTATTTATTTATTTATTTATTTTATTTTGAAGAATTCAAATGCAACTCAAAAGGTTTTCTTTTTGAAGTTGTGGATCAAATATATTACAAGTTAAATAACTTCTTCGATCCTTAGAAATACTCTTTAATCCTTTCTAATATAAAACTATTCATTTCAATCCTTAGCAATTCTTAGTTTACTAAGCTTAAACCACTAAACATATATTATTATTTAACTCTTTCATTTCGCAAACATAAATATTTGTCATCTTTCTACACGTCTAGTTTGACTCTCTTTTCCTTATGGTTTACCTTCACCACTCTTGGATGGAAGAAGCTGGCTCTGCAAGGCTGTGATGAATCTTGCACTTGAGTTCTTGCTCACGGTTACGTTGAGACTGTCGGCGGTGGATTCGTCGCGTCTCCTCCTTCGGTAAAGGCAAATCGATAAACCACCGAACACCATGAATAGTACGGAGAGAGAGACGCCGAGGATTATCATTGCAGTCTTCTGCATTCCTGATTCTAATGATCAACATAATTTTATTAGTAGAATATTAGTCTGTGAAATGAAGAGGGAAATATGACTAAGAAAAGAGTTTTGTCGTACAAAAATTTAAAGAATCAAATAAAATATATTCGAGTTGGATCATAACTTAACAATAGAACTCTATATATTTATGAACTCTAATAGAAAAAGGATGAATGATTTATTACATTAACTTTGTAACCAATAATTAAGAAACTTAAGTTGTTGGAAAAAGGATTATTACAAACTTTAATAGGAAAAGATGAATAGTTTATTATACTTCAACTTCCTTTGCTTTTTGTGTTAATCTTGATCTTATTTTGTGAATTAGATATACTAATTTAAACCTTAAATAATCTAATTAATCTTCGATTAATATGTGTCTTCCTTATAAATATAAATATAATCCTAACATCAAGAAATTAATGTCCTCGGCTACCTTTACCTTTGGGAGGAGGAGGAGGAGGTGGTGGTGGTGGTGGTGGTGGCGAACCATGCACGCCCATGGGCACAAACAACAACTGCCCGGGATTCAAGAAGTCGGGATTCGGCATCAGCTCCGGGTTCATCGCCTTGATCGCCTCGACGTCCGAGTCCAACAGCTCGGAGATGGACGTCAGCGTGTCGCCGGACTGCACCGCGTACGACACGACCGACGTCGCCGAGCACCCGCAAGGGAGGCGCACGGTGATGCTCGCGAAGTCGGTGATGTTCTCCGGCACCCGCCACGCCAGCCCGCTGAAGACCACGTCCGTGACGCCGCTCGCCGTGTCGTGGGGCTGCACCAGATACACGGTGTCGTGGAACAGGGCCGTGGCGTTGCCGGCCGCCTCGCACGCGCACGGCACGGCGACCAAGAAGTCGGTCGCGCCCGAGGGGCGCCTGATGGGCTCGACGAGCGACGCGTCGGCGGAGTAGCGGGCGGCGGTGTCCGAGGCGTTGTGGCCGCGCGGGACGACGTAGAGGAAGGCGCTGCATGCGGGGACGGGAGAGGGTTTGGGGCACTCCATGGGGTTCACCGCTTGGACGTCAGCCTCGCCGAGCGGAAGGAGGAGGAGGAAGATGAAGAGGAGGAGGGAAGTGTGCCACCAAACAGCCATGACCGGTTCTCAGACCTCAAAACGCTTATCTATACGTGTGTGGTGACGTTGTTGTGTCCGTCGGAGTGCCTTGGCCATGTATGGAACGTGGAGTTGATATCATCCACCATTGGCTCCTCCGAGCTTTGGAAAGACCGCTGCGTGCTGATGACCATTGTCTCGTTTCCTTGGATTTTTGTGAAGCAGATGGTTTCGGCCTTCAGAATAACTAATTGGAGTCATCTATCTCCATCTTTCTTCTTCGATTTTGACTCACTCGAATCAAATCCCTCAATATCTTCATCTTATTACTTACTATATAACGTCACTAATCCTTCCTGACCTTTTGAGATTTCTAATACTACAAGTTGACAATCCAACGCGCTCTAATTATCCAAGAAATAGAGATTATGTTCATTAGGAACCACGTCGATGAGACAACATGCGCATGTACGAGATCAAACCATTCACGATCTCTCTATACGAGAAGATGGAATCCCAGGCCACGAACGAATATGCATGCATGTACACATGAACAACCCTAGACGACATCCTCTCTTCCTTAACTTTTCCTTCTGGTTTGCCTCGTCTTCTTCCCCGCATTGCTGTCCTGCGTCGTACTTGATCGCTCGCTGCTCCTTGGCGGGGGCGCAATCACCGAGCTTCGGGTATTGTAACGTGAACTGCAGGCACCAACGCGGATCTCCGTCGTCGTCGGGCCATGACTGCAACCGGCAGGAGGCGCCGGAGACCTCTCTGGCTGCTGCGTCCGTCCTCTTGGTCTCATTGGCAGGGGCGGCTGCTCTGCTACGGCGTCTCTCGGTCGGCATGCCGTTCCTGCAGCTTCTTCGGCGGACACCAACTGTTGAAGTAGGGCCTCATTCGAAGGGGTGATACGGCAGCCGATCTCTGCGACGGAGTCCTTGGGAACGCCAAGCGGTTCGTCGGCGGGGTCGTCCACTGCAGGCTCCAGGCTATCGTCGAGCTCCAGGTTTCGGAGGAAGAAGTCGGTTCTCATCGTCGTGAAAGGCAACAAGTACTAGGACGGAGACTTGAGGTGTTTTGGGAACGAGAGAGAGAGAGAGAGAGAGAGAGAGAGAGGCTTCGTTGCTCTTTGATGCCATTTTAATGTGACTACTAGTTATAGGAACCGTAATGCAGGTGCAAACAATGCTGAAATAAATGTACTCTGATTGAATTAGGAAGTCAACCTATCAAAATAGGTTCATGCCACTTACCAACAATGTTAACACGACAATAAAAAAATACTCTAAGAATATTAAGACGACAAAAACACTAAAGTGAACAAAATACTCCCTTAGAAAGACACTATTGGAATAACTTTTTTATTTCAATTTTACTCTTAGGATAAGGAATTCAAATACCAAAAAAAACATATTTAGGTAAAGAAATCTTGAAAATGTATAATGGTTTAGGATACGATATGCCTCATACGTCTGTGAGAAAACTTTGAATATTTTTAGACTTGCGTGAGATGATGTATAAGAAAATGTCTAAATTCCGGGGATTACTTATAGTTTGCTCATATATGATAAAGAATATATCTTTTTTTACATAAGTATATACTATAAGTATATACTTTCATGCCCTCTTCCCCAAGACTTGCTTGACTTCAAATTTCTTTTCTAACCCTCATATTATCAAAAATTATTGACAGAGTTCGAATTTGAATGAAACTAACCAAAAATATTGGTAATATATATATATATATATATATATATATATATATATATATATATATATATGTGTGTGTGTGTGTGTTATTATTATAGTTTATTGTATTTTTATAAATATATATATTTATATGTTTATTATTATTGTAGAATCCACAGGGTCTTTGCATAAAATGAAAAAGAAGTTAATCTTTTAGTTTTTCTTCTGTAAAAAAATCTTTTCGATTATTCTTAATAGGTTTTGCTTGGAGTGAATCTTTCTATTAAACCATTGACTTGGTTACATTGAGTGTATTCACGATATTCCCGAATATATTTTTCTCGATACAAGTTTTCAAATTTTGATCAAATTCCGATCGACATCTGTTAGGTCCAGCTCACATGTAGGCTTGGACAATTGGACATAGACTCCAAATCACTAATTGAAAGAAAAAGAAAGGGCAAAAGGTGAGGTAGCAAAATTATAGCGTGCAGTGTACGTATGTACAGTGAATGTGTGCGGCGATGTACAATAAGATATTTGAGATTTCTATTTGTCGATCGATAGTCAAACGTTATCAGTTTTGGTCCAAATTTTATGTAGAGAATTTTTGCAGCAAACTCTATAATCCTAACGGTATTGATCTACATTTTACCCTCTCTGAGGTATTTTCCTACTATACCCACTTTTTGAGACCTAGAATTCTCTTACGAAGAAATCCGATGAAGATATGCTATTCTTGAGATAATATTTATGATCTTGATATTATTGTGATTCTCTAGTTATTCTAGAGAAGACCTATTGTAAACCTGTTATCATTACTATTGACATTGGAAGTTTGAGATGGACTACAGTCCCGTGGTTTTTCTCATATTGGGTTTTTCATGTTAAAAGATTTGGTCTCACTGTGTGATTGATTATTTGTTCTATTGTTTATGCTGTGCTGGTTGATATTTTCATTTGGATATCAAGTTGGTATTTTAATGAGGAACCAATTTTGATACATAAAGAGGGAAAAGAATATTTCGCTTTAACAAGTTTTTTCCCAACAAGTGGTATCAGAGCATCAGGTTGTTTGGTGCTAGTTTTTCTTATGTGATCGAAATGGAGCAATCAGATGGTATGATTAAATTGAACTCATCAAATTATTCCACTTGGAGGCGTCTGATGGAAGATTTGCTCTATTGTAAAGATTTGTATAAGCTTATCAAGGTTAAAGATAAACCTTCTACTATGGACGATGAAGAATGGGAAGTTCAACGTAGAAAAGCCATTGCCTATATTAGAAGATGGATGGATATAAACTTGCATGAGCATATTTCAGATGAAACCAGAGCTAATGTTGTTTGCAAAGGTTAGAAAACCTCTTTGCGAAAAAGATAGTGGGAAATAGAATTTCTCTCATCAGAATGCTTGTAAATTTTAAGTATAAAGATGGTGGTAACATTGTTGAGCACATAAGCCTATTTCAGAGTCTTGTAAATAAGTTGGTTGCTATGAAAAAGAATATAGATGATGAGATGTAAGAATTATTACTTCTCAGCTCTTTACCAGAAAGTTGGGTAACGTATGTGGTGACTATTTGCAACTCCACGCCAGAGGGGACTATAACTATAGATATGGTTAAAGATAGTTTGCTAAATAAAGATGCTAGAAGGAAAGAACATGGTGAATCTTCTTTTGGTGCATTTGTTACTGAAAAACATGAAAGACGTGGAAGAAGTCATAGCAGAAATCCATATGGATATAGAGAAAGATCTAAGTCTAGAAGAAATATCAAATGTTTTCACTGTAACAGGCCAGGTCATATAAAGAAAGACTGTAGGTTTTGGAAGCGAGAACATAATGAAATGAAGAAAAATGAGAAAGAGACCAATACAGTTGCTGTTGAAGATAATATCACTATTGTTTGTGATGAAGGTTGTGTTAGTCTTGTAGCTAAGGACAGTAATTGGATAATTTACTCTCGTGCTTTATTTCATGTTACTTCTCATGGTGATTTCTTTAGATCTTACACTGTTTGTGATTTTGGTAATGTCAGAATGGGAAACAATAGTACATCTAAGATTGTAGGTATTGGAGATATTTACTTGGAGACCAATATTGGGAACAAATTGATACTCAAAGATGTAAGACATGTTCCAGATATTCGTCTTAACTTGATATCTACAAGTAGACTTGATGATAAGGGCTTTGCACACTATTTTGGTGAAAGCAAATGGAAACTCACTAAAGGTTCTCTAATTATGGCAAGAGGAAAGAAATTTAACTATTTTTATGTCATGGAGCTAAGCTACACAAAGGAGAGATTAATGCAATTCAAAAAGATGAAAGTATAGATCTTTGGCATAAGAGGCTTGGACATATCAACGAGAATGAACTTCAAACTCTTGCTAGAAAGCAGTTCTTACCAGAGTTGTAAGGTACATCTCTTAAATCTTGTGATCATTGCTTAGCTGGAAAAACACATAGAGTTGCATTTCATACATATCAATCATCTAGAAGATCGGATGTTATTGATTTAGTTCATACTGATGTTTATACTATGCAAACTAGAACTTTTGGAGGTGCTCTTTATTTTGTTAATTTTATTGATGACTATTCTAGAAAAGTGTGGGCTTTTGCTTTGAAATCTAAAGACTAGGTACTAGATGTTTAAGGAGTTTCATGTTAGTGTTGAAAGAGAGACTGGCAGAAAACTAAAGTGTATTTGATCAGATAATGGTGCCGAGTACAAGGGTCCTTTTGAGAATTATTATAGGTTCCATGGTATCAGGCTTGAGAAAACAGTCCCTAAAACTCCTCAACAGAACGGTGTGGCAGAAAGGATGAACAAAACAATTGAAGAAAGGATTAGGTGTATGCTTTCCCACGCCAAGTTACCAAAGTCATTTTGGGGGGAGGCTACGAGAACTACAATTGATCTGATAAATCTTTCTCCATCAGTTCCTCTAAAAGGTGATGTTCAGGTCCAAGCTTGATAGTAAAGCAAAAGCATGTATCTTCTTAGGATATGGTCATGAAGAGTTTGGGTACAGATTATCGGATCTACTGAATAAGAAGATTATTATGAGTAGAGATGTTGTGTTTCTTGAAGACCAATTGTTTGATGATGGTGATAATGTTGAGAAGCCAGAAACCTCTATTTATATTCCTTAGAGTTTGGGTCCAGTTCCTTCACCTGTAATTCATGATGATCATGGGGGAGATGAACAATAAGATTGTGGTGAGAATGTAAGTGATTATACTCCTACAGTTGATGATGTTGAACCAACTGAACAAGCACCTCCATCACCAGTTGAGATTCCATTGAGAAGATCCACTAAAGAGCGATAGCCATCTACCAGATATCCTCCACATGAGTATGTTATGCTTACTGACGAGGGAGAGCCAGAAACTTACCAAGAAGCTATTATTCATGAGCATAAGAATGAGTGGGTTAAAGTCATGCAAGAAGAGATGAGATCTTTGCATGAGAACCACACCTATGACTTGGTAAAGTTGCCTAAAGAGAAGAAAGCTCTCAAGAATAAGTGGGTTTACAAATTGAAGACCGAAAACAATAGCTCACAACAAAGATATAAGGCACGACTAGTTGTGAAAGGATTCAATCAGAAGAAAGGTATTGACTTTGAAGAAATATTTTCTCCAATTGTGAAAATGTCCTTTATCCGAGTTGTTCTTGGTTTGGCTGCCCGCTTGAATTTAGAAGTTGAGCAACTTGATGTAAAAACAACATTTCTTCATGGTGATTTGGAAGAAGAAATTTACATGGAGCAACCAGAAGGTTTCAAAGTCAAGAAAAAAGAAAATATGGTGTGTAAACTTAAGAAAAGCTTATATGGACTCAAACAAGCACCTAGATAGTGGTACAAGAAGTTTGATTCATTTATGATGAGCCAAGGGTATGATAGAACCACATTTGATCATTGTGTGTTTATGAAAAAATTTTCAGATGATGATTTTATTATTTTACTGCTATATGTGGATGATATGTTGATTGTTGGCCATGATGCTAGTAAAATTGAAAAGCTTAAAAAAGAGCTAAGTCTTTGTCATGAAAGACTTGGGATCGGTGAAACAAATACTTGGCATGGAGATTCTTCATGATAGGAAGAAAAGAAAGATTTGGCTATCTCAGGAGACTTATATTGAAAAGGTTCTTGAAAGATTCAACATGAGTAAAGCCAAAGTAGTTTGTTCTCCACTTGCAGGTCATTTCAAGCTTAATTCGAAACAATATCCTATAAGTGAGAAAGAAAAAGAAGGAATGTCCAGAGTGCATACTCATCTGCAATAGGCAGTTTGATGTATGCTATGGTTTGTACTAGGCCAGATATAGCTCATGCAGTTGGAGTTGTCAGTCGATTTCTCTCTAATCCTGGAAAGGAACATTGGGCAGCAATAAAATGGATATTAAAATATCTAAGAGGTACTTCCAGATTATGTTTATGTTTTGGTAATGATGAACCTGTGTTAGAAGGGTATACAAATGCAGACATGGCAGGTGATACTGATTCCAGGAAGTCTACTTCGGGGTTCTTGATGACATTTGCAGGGGGAGCAGTCTCTTGCCAGTCTAAGTTACAGAAGTGTGTTGCTCTATCAACCACAAAAGCAGAATACATAGTAATTACTGAAGCCTGCAAGGAACCTTTATGGATAAAAAAGATTCTACATAAATTGGGATTGAAACAGGAAGAATATACAGTTTACTGTGACAGTCAGAGTGTCATTCACCTCTCCAAGAATTCAATATACCACTCTAGATCCAAACATATTGATGTGAGATATCACTGGATTCGTGATGTGCTTGAGATGAAAGAATTACAGTTGAAAAAAATGCATACTAATGAGAATGGATTAGATATGTTGACAAAGTCTTTGCCTAAGGAGAAGCTTGAAGCATGTAGGCAAAGAGCGGGCTTGATACAGCCCACCATATGAGTTGGAGGGGGAGAATTGTTGGGTCCAGCTCATATGTGGGCTTAGACAATTGGGCCTATTGAGCCCAAATCACTAATTGAATGAAAGGGCAAAAGGTGATGAGGGTAGCAAAATTAGAGCGTGCAACGTACGTGTGCGGCGGCATGCTAGAGAGAAATAAAGAGAGAAAATAAGGTTTTTAAGATTTCTGCTTGACGATCGGTGGCCAAACGTTGTCAGTTTTGGTCCAAATTTTATGTGGAGAATTCTTGCAGCAAACTCTACAATCCTAACTGTGTTGATCTACATTTTATTCTTTCTGAGATACTTTCTTGCTATACCCACTTTGTGAGACCTAGAATTCTCTTACGAGGAAATCCATCTGATGAAGATATGCTATTCTTGAGTCAAGATTTATGATCTTGATGTTATTGTGATCCTCTAGTTATTCTAGAGAAGACCTATTATAAACATGTTATTATTACTATTGATAGTGGAAGTTTGAGGTAGACTACAGTCCCGTGATTTTTCTCACATTGGGTTTTCCACGTTAAAAGATTTGGTCTTACCGTGTGGTTGATATATTTATTTGGATATCAAGTTGATATTTTGATGATGAACCCATTTTGATACATAAAGAGGGAAAAAAATATTCCGCTTTAATAAGTTTTTTCCCAACAACAACGAGGAACAATCAATTCTTAATGATCTTGCTATTGTTCCTTGGGTTTTTACTTATGTGCTCCAATGCTATGCTTCTTTCACGTCCCCTACTTAATGTTCTAGGCTTCATCTTTAAGGATAAAGAAGAAGGAACCCTCAAAGTTGGTAGCTGAATGCAAAGCTATACTAGAATGAATCAAATAGATTGCTTTAGAAGGCATTGAAAACCTATTGATATGGTCTGAGACAGTTCAAGCAATACACATCTCGTAAATCTAACTATTTCCGATGCTCAAAATAATAATAATAATAATAATAGTACAGTTTAGTAAACGATGAAAGAACAACATGCAATTGACTACGATCTCAAACGCATTCCACCTATTTCTCTATTCAAGGAGACGGAGACGGTGGCCACAGCAGGCAATGCGTGCGTGTGTATATACACAGTGTGACTCTATGAACCACTCTAGACATCATCCTCTCCGTTTTCTTTTCCTTGTGGTTCTTTTCGTCGTCTTCCCCACATTACTTCTCGACGGCGGGGGCGTCGTCGTCACCGAGCTTCGTGTCTTGTACCTCAAGCTGCAGGGACAAGAACCACGAGTAAAAGGGACAAGAAGCAGTAGGCTTTCCGGTTGCCGCCTCGGACGCTGCGTCTGTCCTCTTCGTCTCTTCGGCACGGGCAGCAAGACTGCTATCTCGTCTATCAGTTGGCGTGCCCCACCTGCAGCTTCGTCGGTGGACACTAGCTCTTGAAGTAGGGCCTCATCCAGAGGGTTGACATAGCAGTCGATCTCTGCCAAGGAGTCCTCCAGAACATATAGCGGTTCGTCGGCGGGGTCGTCGATGGCAGGCTCCAGGCTTTCGTCCAGCTCCAGTTTATGGAGGAAAGGGTCGGATCTCATGGTCTTCACGGACAGACACTTGAATCGTTGACTGTATGATGTCGGAGAAGTGATAGAAATCATATTGCGAGTCCATACGATAATATTGAAGTGAGTATAATATGCTCGAATTAGGATATCAACGTAGGAAAGAATGCTGTTAGTTGTTTATCAACATATGGCACGGGAGGATGATGGATGAATTTACATGTTTAAGAAGGTCTGATAAACAAGAGATGAAGCGAACAAATCTTAAATTGGAAATAATATATATGTTCAAGGACAAATATATAAAATTTAATGAGTGAGATGAAATATAAGAAAAAACATGGAACTATATGACTCCAATTGGTTGAAGCTAAGCTAAAACACCTTTAATTGAAGGTTGAAATCTACCATTGACTTGAATTGATATGATTTTTAGCTTAAATTATCCTAAATCGAGTTCGATCCCCAAGATAATTGCATCATAGCTGTTCGAATCATCAAATGATCGACTAAAATTAGTTTGAACTAGTGAGAGCCCAATTCAAGATTCACCATAAACAAATCAGTTAGATTTAATTTGATCCATATAGGGTTGAGGGTTGGGTGTTGGTTGTTTTAGCTGATGAAAACCTTGATAATTTATGATGAACATCGTGTCCGTCTTCACCGTCCATTTACCCCTAAGAGAAAAAATGGGGTGGGTGTTGGGCTGCCTATGCTGTTGGCACAAGGTTGAACTGAGCTACGAACTTCGATCGAGGCCAGACTTGAACCCAAACCAATCTATTTTTGATTTTTGATTTTTTTCTTTTCTAAATATAGCAATAAATGAAGAGTTTATCTAATTATTCTCTAATATATGGCATAATAAATCAAATAAATTTAATTAATCATACATGAACATATAAATTTTGTTTTTATTCAGCATGCTTTAAATTAATGGAAAAAACTTATCAATAAAAAGATGTGCACTTTTTCTAATCATGATTAATATTCATAGTAAATTCTAAAATTATCTAAGAAAGCGTGAATTTTAAGCAGTAATCGACACCCCTTTTAGTAATTAAATCCATCTAAAATACTTTATAAATTAAAAAAAAAAGAAAAAGTTTGTCAAGTATGATTAAAAATTCACATGCATCTTAAAATTTTAAATTTAATTCCGAAATTAAGAAAAATAATACATTAAAAATAAATTGAATAATTTTCAAAAAAATTGTACTAATAATTTCAAAATTCATAGAAAATTATCTATCAAAACATAAATTGGATATTTTTCATGCATATCAATTTACAAAAAATAAAAAATACATTAATTAATTCCAAAATTCATCGAAATTTATCAGCTAAATCATAAATCGAATACTTTTCATGCATATCAAATTTCGAAAATTACAATTAGAAAATTCAAAAATTCATAAAAAAAATATTTCAATCGAAAATAAAGTTGAATACTTTTAAATCAAGGAAGTAAAAGGAAAACAAATTGTTTTCCTCACCGTTCTTCTTCGGAGTGACGGAAAAATAGTTCGCCCGATTTAATTAGTAGAGGAGGGAATACCGTTTACGGAACAAATCATAATTCTAAATTTCATAATTAATATTAAATTCAGTAATTATTTTATTTCGAATTACTCATTCTAAACAAGAAATAAACGTACATTAATTTCATCTTGTTAAGAAAGAAATTATGCTAATAAAATAAAATAAAAATACTAATTAGAAACATTTTGATTTTGGAAATAAGGGATAAAAACACGGTTATTACAATTTATGCATCACAAAATCTACTTTGGCATTGAAAAACACCTTCCAAACTTATATTTGTTTCAAGTGGTATTTATTTATTTTCTTAATCTCAATTTTTCCGTCCTATTTACTGTTCTAAATATATGATATTTTTGATGTTTGTATTGGTATATGTGAGAAGGAAAGAGTTTAAGCCTGCCCATAATTTTTAGACGCCTTAATATTCTTCTGCAAAAAATAAAGAATTTTATATTATTTTTAAAAATACCTTAATTTTTTTTTTGCTTTCCCTTCTTTAATGTAATAATGTTTTCAAAACTCTTCGCATGCATCGATATTCTTCTTGGAAAAAATAAAAGGCATTCTTAATATTTTGTCCTTGGTATTTAAATGCATTAGTATTTAAAAAGCAAAATCGATTTTTCAGTTTATATATATATATATATATATATATTCGATAATATCAGGAGAATGGAATCAATTAGATCTTTGAACTCGATTGTGATGAACCATGGATTAAAATTTCATTGCCTGATTTGAACCATTCAGAATTTTTTTAATATATTTTTATTCTATAATTGAATTTTCTTTTCTGAAAAGAAATTTCAGGGGTGATTCAGTATGTATTGAAAACGTGGAAATCCTTATCGGAGTCGGATCATATTATCGGGTCCGTGGATAGAAGAGTGCAGATCGATCCGTTTAATAATAAATAGGTATCCATCTCTCACTTAGTCGATCTCCTTCTCCACAATCGACCGACCCCCGAGAGAGAGAGAGAGAGAGAGAGCGGCGCCGTAGCCGGCATTGATCCATCAAGGGGAGGAAAGATATGGGCGACGGCGGAGAGGACGCCGTTCGGCGGCGAAACGCGGTGGCAGAGTACCGCAAGAAGCTCCTCCAGCACAAGGAGCTCGATTCCAGGCTCAGGACACGTACGTGTCTCGATCTACCTTGATCCTCCTTTAGATTTCATGTTGCTTTTATTTTCAGTAGGTGATTTTGGGTTTAGTTCCGAGTGATGAATGAGGTTGTTCTGGATTATTTTCTTTCGGGTTAGGGTTATAATTCATTCCTTTCGGTTCTTCTTTTCGCTCCCTATTCTTTTCTGAACACACGGATCTTTTTGACTGGCAGTATAAACCTTGAAAGGCGGAATTTTTATCTTGTTGTTCGGCTGAACTGGAGACAAGAGGATTTTGCTAGTTATTGTTGTAGGAAGATGAACGGCTTGTAGTGGGTAATGATTCTGCTGATCTTAGATTTTGGCTGGTTATTAGGTAGTGTGTTCAACGGAGTATATATATATATATATATATATATATACACACACACACACTCCGTTCTAGTTGTTTTTTGTGATTGAATGTTCTAGTTGTTTTTTGTGCAAAGAAAAAGCTGTTGATTTGATGATTGATTATGTGGGAAGGATTATTGCAACTTAAATTGGCAGGAGCTTTAGGCAATCAAATGGTATCAGACAGGGACCTAGATGTGATAAAATAAAAAGGACCTGGAGAGTCATGAATACAAAAAAATTAGTGTGAAGAAACTTGGTTTTCTTGGCTTGCTACTTTGGAGAGCATGGATATTACTGTTTGAAGACCTCTTAGGATTTCTAAACAGTGTATTTTCTTCTTTACCAATCTTTCATATGTCTTGCTTGCTCTGACCAAATGGGTTGATCCACCACCTAAGTTGACAAGGTTTTTTAGGGGCTGGACTGGATGTTTTTGCTGGATTTTAGGCGAAGGTAGATTTCTAATGGCATAATCTCGCAATCTCAAGGTAGATATCTGATGTCATGACCTTATAATGTCAGACAAATAGTAGTTATTGATTATAATGAACAAGGAGCCTTGGAAATTACTGATTAGTTGAGCCAGATCCTTTTTTAGCACTGTTCAAAAGTTCTCTTAACTCTTCTTGGTCCTTCATTTAGAGGGACATTGTGCATGCCATGGAATGTATCATTAATAGTAAGCAACTGATACAAGGTGGGCCTTGATGACAGAGTCTGGAAAGATTGGTGGATAAACATGTGGGTATTTTGATTGAAATCTGTTTCTTTATCCAACTCTCTCTCTTTGAGATGGTGGCACAGTTTGCCCTGTACATAGGAATAAGAGGTTACAGTTGCAATCATTGTGTCATTGAAGCTGAATGCTGGAGTCAAAATTTACTTTTTCACCAAATTATATCACAAACCTTTTGTGGATCAGGGGTCTGCTTTGAATGGCTTTGCACTACTGACGATCCATGGCTTCTTGTGGATGACTTTGAAATGTTGAATTGTTACCAATGATTTGTTGCTATGAAAGGGGTGCAAACAGACTTATTATGCATTCTTTAAGAAGGTAGCTTAGAAGTTGTTAATCACATTATGTAGGAATGCATCTTTACTCAGGCTGGCTGGGAAGCCTTAATTCAAAATTCAAATCTAGGTGAGATCCCCTTACGCATCTTGGTGAGCCAATACAAAATTAGTAAACAAGAAAAGCAACCTGTTCTAAACCACCACTCTCTTTTCTGCTAGTCCACACTAGATAAATTTTCTTGAAAACAGGAGAGTGTCTTATAGGTAAACATGCCCTTAACCTATATTTTTTTTGTGAGTTCATCACACATGCCAATGAGCTGCCAGCTGGTTGTGTCAGAGTTTCCTGTCTAAATAAGTTTGACATTTTTCTGCTCGACTGCTCACTCAAACTGAAAGCATGTGTACCATGCTTATTCAGTCAGTATTTTCTGATGATTGGAGGGCATTGAAATGACTCAAAAGTCCAATGCAATTAGAAATGACTTCTCTTTCTTTCTTATTTTTCTTGTGCTTGTAGAGTCAAGAATAAGTCTATGGTAGGGCTACTTGGTGCTATATGTTATTTCTATTTTCTGCTATTTTCTGTTTTGCATTGAAAATCCTGTCCTTTATGTTTGTATGATTAGCTTATATGCTAATTGACACTGACATTTTGGTAAGTGATATTTTGTTTGCTTGTTATAACTTTATATTTGTTACCATATGGTAAATATGCAAAATCATTTTGCCTTTATGCGAATGGTTGTGATTGAAACAAAATGCAGTACGCGAGAATTTGAGGGCCTCAAAGAAGGAGTTCACTAAAACTGAAGATGATCTGAAGTCGCTCCAGAGTGTAGGGCAAATTATTGGAGAGGTTCTTAGGCCACTCGATAATGAGCGATGTAAGTATTAACTTTATTCAAACTCATGATGACAAATTTGTTTGCAGCTTTTCCTTGAAGCCCTCTATCTTATTTCTTGCATTTTCTAAATTTATTTGATACTTATATAGCCTATAACTGTGGCCTAAGTGGATAATGCTCAATAGCAGTTGAAGCACTTGGATAATCAAGGGAAAGTGTTTGGACATGCTTGAACATGTGTTTTGGTCCTGTAATGAAGAAGAGTACGAGGAGAGAAGGAGAAGAGGAAGCGGGTCACATGCCGTTGACTTCTCTGTGTTTCCATCTTGTGACACGCCACATATGACACTCTCTCACCTATATTGTCACATAGTTCCTGATGATAGGAAAGTGAGGGATGGGTGACCTACTTATTGGAAGGGGAAAAAAATTCCTACTTCTTTAAAGCTTCCCTAGGTTACCAACCTATATTGTGATGTAAAACAACAGTCGCCTTGTAGGTGGCACACATAGTTCCAATCGCTACATCCAAGCACAATCCAGGTAGATGAATTGATAGGATATAAACTGGTAAAAAAAGGATTGCTCAATTTGAAACAAACTGAAACAAGAGAAGATATGTCAAAATGTGCTTGTAAAATTAATCTTAACATGAAATGCATATTAATATTCAGAAATGATGTAGGTCTAGAGTTTGTAAATTAACTTTTGGATGCTCGTTTTGAAATATTTTGCATTTGTTTCATATCTCACTTCTATGTTCTAATTTTAAGTTTTATATATGTCTATGGTTTTGATAAATATATCCCCTTAACATTCTTCTTTGGCTTGTCAACTTGAATACTTAAGAACTCAGATTTTCGTCTGAATCCAAAACCTATGTCTGTGTCCCAGCATCAATGAATATAGGGCCTGATCAAATTCATTAATTGAGAAGAATCCCACTTGGTTTTGGGGAAAACTTTGTTATCATTTTGCCACTTTCAAAAAGGTGTCATTATGTTATGCTATTTCTTGGAAGCTTTTTATAAGGCATTTATAAAGGTTTCTCTATTAATATTATTACCTGCCTTTGATCAATTCATTAAATATTGTTGGCCTTTTGGCTCTTTGTTTTGAACCCTGTTTCGTGGTGCCAATTCTCACATGATTAAAATCCATTTACCTTTTGTCTATGATGAATGACTAATTCAAATTTCGATTGTCTAGGGCATATGGCTCGTGAAGAAGCTAATTCTTTAACTTGGACCATTTTGTTGTTTATTTGGCATTGTAATTATTCTTTGCAAGATTGTGTTCAGGATTGTCTAGGTATGATTTGGTCAGGAATGTTCAGATCAGATTTACAAGAACAAGGGTGGCGAGAAGTTAATTTAATGTAAAAATAATACATAAATGGGAAAGCACCATAGAAACAAAATATAATTTGATAAAATAAAAATATCTTATGTTTTGTAATATATCTGCCTTTTTAGAAAAAAAATGTATGTAGCTTAAATATAAAATATTTGTACCAAAAATATAACTATAAAGGAAATCGATAATAGTTCATATATAAGATATATATCATACAAAAGACTTCAAAATTTATTAAATTGTAATTTTGAAGATCCCACTGTACACCCCAGTGGTTCTTGTTAACCATTCAGGTGGTATAAGCTAATCTGGAATCAGATAAAGAAAAAGATTTGACATTATTTGTGAATCTTTTGATACCTCCATCTCTGTGATATCATCCTTATTTTCTTAACATATTTAGGACTTTGCTTCATTGTCTTTTTTCTCTCTCCGTAGCCTTTCTATCTTATATGATAGTGGATGAGAGAAATATTACAACAATGGTGGTAAATGGAAAATGGGATGGTTTCAAAGGAAATCAAATAATACTAATGTATCTCTTCCCAGTTGCAGGAACATATTTTGTCTTTCCTCTATCTCATTCCTCTTATTCTCCTACCGCTTCTCCTTCTTTTTTCTCTTTCTTCTTTTGAGGATGTCAAATAGACTAAAGTTGTCTGAAACTGTCCAACACCAGAAGAGTTCGACTTATCTAATTGTTTTGTGCCATTTATAAGGTCAAGACACCAGTTGCACTTGGATCAGCCTTACCGATATGGACCATGCCTTTCGTGACGGAATCAGCCGATACCTTGAACTATGCTAGCAGTCGAGCATTGGCACATAGCATATGCTTGGAACAATCAATTTGATGGTTTAAGTATTCAAACAAATTAAAGCTTTAAAGTAGTCACCTCTGAGGAAGGATTGCCTTCTAGGAATGGCAAACAACATAACACTTAAACTTAGTTTACTCCAAACTTTTATAGTCAATTTAATAAGGCTTTGGAATATCATCATGTGCATCCAGGAACAGTGAGTTTTCAACTTCAACAATCCTTAGTTATGCTTTTAATCTTCTCTAAGCTCCTCGTGATTTTTTGATACTGATTTTCTTGCTTCAAGGGTACTCTTGGTTATGATTATGCCTGAAGTTAGTGTGAACTATTTTAAGGGTATGGCTGTGTTTCTTCTCCAGTTATTGTCAAGGCAAGCAGTGGTCCGAGGTATGTTGTTGGTTGCCGCAGTAAAGTTGACAAAGAGAAGCTGACAGCTGGAACACGGGTGGTTCTTGACATGACTACTCTTACCATTATGCGTGCTCTTCCACGAGAGGTTGGTTTCAACATTTTGTTGCATGTTTGAAATTTATGTATTTGAGATAAAATTTATTCAACTTGCGGCATTACTAATTTATCACTAATTATTGTTTGTCATGGATTTTATAGAGCAAAAGTCAATGCACTGAAATTGCGGCATTACTAATTTTTCATATCATGGATATCAAAATGTGATGTCAATGAACTTTTGTTTCTTATATGCCATTTGGTTGCAGGTTGATCCTGTTGTGTATAACATGCTTCATGAAGATCCTGGAAATGTTAGCTACTCTGCTGTAGGTGGACTATCTGATCAGATAAGGGAACTGAGAGAGTCCATTGAACTGCCTCTTATGAATCCTGAACTCTTCCTTAGAGTAGGAATCAAACCTCCAAAGGTTAGTATAAAGTATTTGATTATGTTTGAATTCTTGCCAACTGAATTTACCTTCTAAGAAGATAGATGACCTTTGTAGAACTTATCTTATGACTACAGGGAGTCCTTCTCTATGGTCCCCCAGGAACTGGAAAGACATTACTGGCTAGAGCAATTGCTAGCAATATAGATGCAAACTTTCTAAAGGTTGGTTCTTGTTGTTGTTAAAACTTAAATATTCTGTTATTTCTTCCTTTTGAATTTTTAACTTTTGACCTTTATGTGTAGGTAGTGTCAAGTGCTATAATTGACAAATATATAGGTGAAAGTGCCCGATTGATCAGGGAGATGTTTGGCTATGCACGTGATCATCAAGTAAACCCTTTGTTCTTTAAATTCTGTCAGTTTATTTTTTTTTCCTGTTTTGTGTATTTAGTTAACTAACTAGGGTGAGACATTAATAACAATATTTGTTTCGTGATTGATTTCCCAAAAAATTACATGTATAAGAATCCATCTTACATGAGTAGCATCCAGGTTGTGGACATTTCTAAATCTGTGCAATTCTTTTCAGCCTTGCATTATTTTCATGGATGAAATTGATGCCATTGGTGGGCGCCGGTTCAGTGAGGGTACCAGTGCTGATCGTGAGATTCAACGAACTCTAATGGAACTACTCAATCAATTGGATGGATTTGATCAACTTGGGAAGGTATTATCTTGCATCTCTAATTTGAAATTAGTGCACAAGTTATTCTTCGGTGTGATGCACTCAACCTTACCTTCAAGCAAATAGATTATTTTTATGACTTGAATCCTAAATGAAATACAAATGTGACATTGATGGAGACACTGAGTTTGTCGCCAAGGTATATAAAACTCTTAGGGATAAGGCCAAATACTAGTTGTTCTATAAATGCAAATTACTATATAATAATTGTCTTTGTTGTACTTACATTATAAAAATCCAAGCATTTTCTTATGAATGCTTGTAACAAATGATTTCTTGGGATTGGGACTGCTTTTCTTCTATTGAATTATGCATATCATTATCCCCAAATAAGCATGTTTTTCCTCATGGTGTTAGGTCAAAATGATCATGGCCACAAATCGACCTGATGTCCTTGATCCAGCTCTTCTTCGCCCTGGCCGGTTGGACAGGAAAATTGAGATTCCATTACCAAATGAACAGTCGAGGATGGAAATTCTTAAAATTCATGCTGCTGGAATAGCGAAACATGGTGATATCGACTATGAAGCAGTTGTAAAACTTGCTGAGGCAAGTGTATTTTCCATACTCGATAAGCGTATTGTGATAATAGCAAACTATAAATCCTGTCATTCCTGTTTCTATCTTTACATTCATTCAATTTCTGTTTATCCATTTTTTAGGGTTTTAATGGAGCAGATCTCCGGAATGTATGCACAGAGGCTGGTATGTCAGCAATTCGTGCAGAACGTGACTATGTTATTCATGAAGACTTTATGAAGGTAATTTTTTTTCTTTTCATAAAAATAATTAGGACCTTACGAGAAAATATAAGTGGTGTCTCAGAAAAAGATGGTTGTTTCACTGACTTTTTCTTATAGGACCTATATAAAGGAACAGATATGAGACAACTCTTAGTTATACTAGCATTTCTCATTTTATTTTTGATTGTATTAGAATTAACTTCTAAAATGCATCATTCAGATATCATGTGAGCTCTTTTTCGAGGAGTTGGTTTGCTTGTGACTGCGGATTCTGTAAAATTACAGTTGATTGGTTCTAAAAAAAACTCTTTTATCCTAGCATGAGGACTAGGGCCATAGTTCTTGTCTCTCGTTGCTTTATTTTGGTCGCTACAGTCATTTCTGTTAATACACTTGCTGCTCGTAATCTTGGTTGATGTTGTCGTAACATGAACATGGTCTTTTTTTCTCCGGATTGAGAGTTTAGTTTCCATTCTATGATCTTCTGAAGTTTGAGCCTTGTAGTTTAATTGGAATGTCAGTGTTCTCAATGCTTTTCCATTGTTTTAATTCCTTCAGTCATGATCACTTTTGAGCCTTGTAGTTTAATTGGAACATTAGTGTTCTCAATGGTTTTGCATTGTTTTAATTTCTGTCATGATCACTGTTGGATCTGGTGGTAAAATGCTAAGATATCTTTTCTTTCTATTGACTGATTTAGGCTGTCAGGAAATTGAATGAAGCAAAGAAGCTTGAATCAAGTGCTCATTACAATGCTGATTTCGGCAAGGATTAGGTTGCTCTTAATTATACCCATTTTAGGATCTTAATGCTTGGATCTCTTGTAACTTTCGTTGCTCTGCACATCTGACCTCACTAATTAGATCTTCTGCTGTTTGTTGGATCAAAGCTGAATTGCTGAAGAATCTCTTCCTTCCAGAACTTGTCTACGGTACTTGCTCGAGTAATGCTATTTCATTTATCCTGTAATTGGTTGTTTAGCTTTTGTTTGTATGACTTCCTAACTTGTGTCTTGTTAATGCCTGCAATTTTACATCGCTTTTGTTATTTTCTGCATTCATCTATTTGGAAACCTTGTATATTGTTCTTGTTGGGTAACAGTTTAAATTTCTTGATAAAGGACTATTAAGGGTTATTAAAAGGTTAGGCTGGTTTGGGGTGAGTTAGATAGATGTAAATTTATGCAGGGTCAACCTGACCCGACTCACCCATCATCGGACTAAGATTTCTTGATCTGAACCTCAGCTAGATAGGGTTAGGTTTGTCTGGTGGATTAAGTTGAGTATGTGGATAGGTTTTTTGTTTATGAGAAAGGATATGGAATGCGGAAGGTTTCATTAATATATATTTTGAGATGTCACTCAATAGGGGTATCACTAAATATGTAAACCCTAGTGCATTGGATAAAGAATGAGAAGCACTTATGAATTGCATCTAGGGTAAGAAGAATTTGCCAAATACAAATCTTCTGTACTAAAGTTGAGTTAACAGTGTGCAGTTGGAGAAACAGCCACAGAGAGGGTCTGTAAAGATGTAAGTACATTGTAGACATAGGCTGGGGTTTCTTTTCAGCTTTAAAGCGTAAGCTAAGAGTTTCACATGCCAGACCCACAAAGCCAGTGAAGGAAGAGGAGGAAGCAGGAAGCACTAGGAAGAGACGCAGAAGCATACCCACCCACCCATCGGCCAAGATTGTTCACAAACATGGAACCCCTGAAGTATGTTTGTTAAATGTTTTTTTTTTTTTTTTTTTTTAAATGGTTTGGATTAGACCGTTCAAAATGGTTAGGGGTGGTGTTTATGTTTGTTAATTATTATTATTATTATTATTATTATTATTATTATTATTATTATTATTTTTAATGGTTTGGATTAGATAGTTCAAAATGGTCCGTGTGAAATGGTCGGGCATTGCTTGAAAGGAGGTTTAACAAGAGATCAAGCAGGGCGATCATATCTTGCACTCTGTTTGATTCCGGGGATGCTTCATTCATCTCCAAAGTCTTGTTAGCACACCCATGAGCCACGACAGGCTATGGAAACAAAAACTTATTCTGTCTTAGTCGACTCGGTAAAACAAAGTAATTGATACCCTTTTTATTCAATAATAAGCGTGAGAGTTTTATGTCATGCATGTACATTTGGAGCAAACCCTTATGTCTGCTGTTGTATTTCAAACCTATCGCGGAAATCTCTGATGATGCTTTGGAAAACCAGTTTACTATACCGTTGGTTGATAAACATTCTTATTTACTTGACGACTAAACAAAAACAATAATGGCATGCAGGAGAAAATAATTGGAAAATATTCAAGTTAATCAAATATTACTTGATGTAATTAGTTACCTTTATATTTTAAAGGTCTTTATATTTTAAAAAGTTACATTGACATTTATATAGTTACGAAAATGAAATATTTAAGTTTGTTTACCCTAGACGGAAGCATAAAGACAAAGGGTAAAAAGATCATTTTAACATTCGATGGTGGACGGTGTCGGTAGTGGCGTTGCAGGTGTCGACATCGGTGTGGTTGCATGGTCATCTCAGATGATGATAAGTTTCACTCTCACCGTGACGTCACCTGCCTCCATGAGGAGCGTGTCACTCTGCATCGATGCTGATGCAGTTGTAGCTCGAAAACTAAGGCAGCCAGAGAACTACGTCGACATCGATACCAACTGTACCGTCATCCACCACCAAACATTAAAATTATATTTTTACTTTTTATTTTTATATTTTCATCAATAAAACTGATGTCATTAGAGGTAACTAACTATAAGAAGGCAATTTTTTACTTTCGCAACTATAAGAAGCCAATACAACTTTTGAAAGTATAAGTATCAACGCATTAGAGGTAACTAACTACAAATAATTAGCTTAAAATATTCTGAAACTGTACTAAACTGTTGATGACAGAATTTTGATATAGAAACTGAGTAATTATATCTCTATATTCTTGAAACATTCAACAAGGGAATAAAAAAGAAATGCTGAGAAGAGATAAACTCATGGTACATTACCCATAGATCACACAAATCCTTTTACAAAAAATATGATTAACTTGAGTAAAAATGACTTGGTAACACCCATCAAACCTCCTCCCGGTACATGGAAGGAGTCAAGATGAATATACTCCATAATTTATCTTTCTAACATGAGTGTCCTTCACCATCAACATCAACGTGGGAAATATGATACAAGGCTACTACTACTCATGGCACGGCTCTGGTGCCATTCTCCACACGAAGACTGTTCTCTCTTCTATAAATCGCTTTAGCACCCTGCGCAAAAGGAAATATCACATTTAGACGACATGAGCATGATAACTGCAACAATCACTACAATGTTCTGCTCATCTACTTGATCAAATCCATATTGATTATGGGACAGTTCAGAATAGTGAAGTTAATAGATAGAGTGAACTAAGAAGTTTCTTGTAGCATATCTGAACAAGTATCCTGTCACCATGCCATAGTCAAGGCAAATTCTAACAAAGATAACTGCCACAGTCACTACAACTTCTGCCTAATATTGATTCTAGAGCAGACTTACAAGAGTGAAGTTAATATATTACACGAAAAGTCTCATGTTAACATATTTGAACAAGTATCAAGTAAAAGCAAATTCTAACATAAACTGAATGACCACAGCTGCAACGTCTGCTTAATATTGATTCTAGAGGAGACTTACAAGAGTGAAGTTAATATATTGCATGAAAGGTTTCATGTTAACATATTTGAACAAGTATCAAGTAAAAGCAAATTCTAACATAAACTGAATGACCACAGCTGCAACGTCTGCCTATTATTGATTCTAGAGCAGACTTACAAGAGTGAAGTTAATATATTGCATGAAAGGTTTCATGTTAACATATTTGAACAAGTATCAAGTAAAAGCAAATTCTAACATAAACTGAATGACCACAGCTGCAACGTCTGCTTAATATTGATTCTAGAGCAGACTTACAAGAATGAAGTTCATATATTGCATGAAAGGTTTCATGTTAACATAGTTGAACAAGTATCCTATCACCATGCCATAAGTGAAAGCAAATTCTAACGTAAACTGAATGACCACAGCTGCAACGTCTGCTTAATATTAATTCTAGAGCAGACTTACAACAGTGAAGTTAATATATTGCATGAAAGGTTTCATGTTAACATATTTGAACAAGTATCAAGTAAAAGCAAATTCTAACATAAACTGAATGACCACAGCTGCAACGTCTGCTTAATATTGATTCTAGAGCAGACTTACAAGAGTGAAGTTAATATATTGCATGAAAGGTTTCATGTTAACATATTTGAACAAGTATATCACCATGCCATAAGTAAAAGCAAATTCTAACGTAAACTGAATGACCACAGCTGCAACGTCTGCTTAATATTAATTCTAGAGCAGACTTACAACAGTGAAGTTAATATATTGCATGAAAGGTTTCATGTTAACATATTTGAACAAGTATCAAGTAAAAGCAAATTCTAACATAAACTGAATGACCACAGCTGCAACGTCTGCTTAATATTGATTCTAGAGCAGACTTACAAGAGTGAAGTTAATATATTGCATGAAAGGTTTCATGTTAACATAGTTGAACAAGTGTCCTATCACCATGCCATAAGTAAAAGCAAATTCTAACATAAACTGAATGACCACAGCTGCAACGTCTGCTTAATATTGATTCTAGAGCAGACTTACAACAGTGAAGTTAATATATTGCATGAAAGGTTTCATGTTAACATAGTTGAACAAGTATCCTATCACCATGCCATAAGTAAAAACAAATTCTAACATAAACTGAATGACCACAGCTGCAACGTCTGCTTAATATTGATTATAGAGCAGACTTACAAGAGTGAAGTTAATATATTGCATGAAAGGTTTCATGTTAACATATTTGAACAAGTATCCTATCACCATGCCATAAGTAAAAGCAAATTCTAACGTAAACTGAATGACCACAGCTGCAACGTCTGCTTAATATTAATTCTAGAGCAGACTTACAACAGTGAAGTTAATATATTGCATGAAAGGTTTCATGTTAACATATTTGAACAAGTATCAAGTAAAAGCAAATTCTAACATAAACTGAATGACCACAGCTGCAACGTCTGCTTAATATTGATTCTAGAGCAGACTTACAAGAGTGAAGTTAATATATTGCATGAAAGGTTTCATGTTAACATAGTTGAACAAGTATCCTATCACCATGCCATAAGTAAAAGCAAATTCTAACGTAAACTGAATGACCACAGCTGCAACGTCTGCTTAATATTAATTCTAGAGCAGACTTACAACAGTGAAGTTAATATATTGCATGAAAGGTTTCATGTTAACATATTTGAACAAGTATCAAGTAAAAGCAAATTCTAACATAAACTGAATGACCACAGCTGCAACGTCTGCTTAATATTGATTCTAGAGCAGACTTACAAGAGTGAAGTTAATATATTGCATGAAAGGTTTCATGTTAACATAGTTGAACAAGTATCCTATCACCATGCCATAAGTAAAAGCAAATTCTAACATAAACTGAATGACCACAGCTGCAACGTCTGCTTAATATTGATTCTAGAGCAGACTTACAAGAGTGAAGTTAATATATTGCATGAAAGGTTTCATGTTAACATATTTGAACAAGTATCCTATCACCATGCCATAAGTAAAAGCAAATTCTAACATAAACTGAATGACCACAGCTGCATATGGAAGACTATTTTGAATGAAAAAAATTGAACACAATTTTGCTAATAAAACTTGCAATGTAAGATAAAGCCACTTTAATTTACTGGCTGTTGTGTGACTATGAAAGAAGGGCAATTTCCATAGAGAACTCTCAGGTTTTGGGCTTTTACTTGTCAGCATCCCTTTTCGAACGGATGATCTTGTCCTATACTGGTCTGTGCCCTCCCTGTCCTCTTCAACTTCCACCATTCCCATATCTCCATCTTTCCCGTCAATGCCACCAGCCCCACCCCCAGCCTCCCCCTTTTTCCTCCCCTGCTCCGGCCCATTCGCTCTTCTCCTTGTTTATTGATGATCTTGACATCTCCCTGGGTGACAACCTCTCATCACCTAGAGCTTCCTCTTCGGCCCTTGCCTCCCCCTATGCCAATGATTGACTCCTTCCTTGGGACAATCCCATCGTTGCTGGTGAGGCCAGCGATATCAATGGAGAGGATGAGGTGGATGTAGTGGAAGGCAGAGACAGTAGCGAGGGCATGAGCTAGTTCAGGGGCAAAAATGGTATTAAAAAAGGGGGGATGTTTCCAGATAAATTATTGAGAAAAGGGTCCTTTTTAGGGCAAGTCACCACCTATTAAAGAACGCTGTTATAGAAAATATGAAGGTCATAAAAAGCATTAATCATCTAGAGAAAACAAAATTATATGCACGTAAGATATTTATGATTCAAATTTCAAAATACTACTAATTTCCATCTATTACTTTCAGACTCATCAAAATGTAACCATCTAATTGAGCTGTGTCCAGAAAGGCAGAAACCAGCTTGACAAAAATGAGGTTTTCATCTAAATATTTCACTTACTTGAAAAATTGTTCCCAACTTCTTCAATGCTTTTGCACGTAACTTCAACACATCCTTGGAAACACTATTATCTCTCAGAACCTGAACTCAACCCGAAATCTAAATTTAGTTGGTGGAAAATTCTAAATCACAATAAGGATCTTTAAATACATTGTTGACACTGCCATCATAGTAATTCTATGCAATGCAACATGTTGCACAAAGAAATGATGCAGTGAAGCTTACTGCTTGGCAAACATGTAAGAGGGTTGATTCTATGTCGAGCACATTTATCTTCCACAAAGAGTTGAGCATTGCATCCTTTTTCTCTTCAAAGTGCTTCATGATGTCCTCATCTCCACCCACTTCAAGCTTTTGCATCCCTCCCTGAAGCTGTATCAATGCGACTGCACCTAAATTATCATACAATTTAGAGTGTTAAACCAAAGCCTAATGATGAAAGCACACGAAAAAATAGTGAAAATTCACATTAAAGACACCTAAATACCTGATGCTGCATTAACTTGTGATTTTATGTGGTGACCCTTATTGCGCACCCACTCAGCTATAAATGGCATGCCCATGTATCTCTTGCTCTTTCCGATCTCTCGTGCAGCTTGTCTGGCATATATATACCCAATAGTGTGGAGCATAGCCTCCCCAAAAGCTGAAAATAAGCGAGGAAAAGGAGCAATTCTCAATGAAATATCATTTACAAGTACAAAAGATGCCTAATATGTATGGAATGAGTGCAAACTTTAATACATTCCACACAGTGCACACACATTCTGAATAACATACTCTTATCTCAAATATTGTGAGAAATGTACCACATATGCATTATAAGAGAGAGAGAGAGAGAGGTCTTTTGTGAAAGAAAATTATAATGAAGAGATTTAATTGTTGGGTGATTGCCTGCCTAAATGGCAGCCTAGAACCTGGGTGATGGATAATGCTGCATCTTTGCTGTAATATTTTTATTCTAAATGCTAACCTTGAATCTAGTAAAATGTTAGTGCATTGGGAAATTTAATATTTTAGAGAACTATAGGTGAAGAAACCAGGAACTGTGATAATATTACTATCAGAAGAACAAAAGAAGAAAAGATCCCTTTCTATGATATCAATATCTTCGACATGGTTCCTAATCCCTTCTCTACTTTGCCAGCATGGTTTGCAGTACCGGTCCGTACCGCCCCTGTAGCAGTACTGCTACAGTGCTCGGCACGCCTGAATATACCGCTCGGTACACCTGGGTGTACCGAGCGGTATACCGTACCATACCGGTACCGAGCCCAGGTCGAAACTCCGGTACGGTACGGTATTGCGAACCTTGTTTGCCAGGTTATTTTGCCCCTTCATCTTGGTTAAGTATTTTCTGTTTACGATACTCTTCCATCTGAATTTTATGTCACAAGAACAACACAGAAAGAAATGAAACAAATGGGAGGAGAGAAGCTGCCAAGCATTTTACCAGCTTGAGATAGACGACTAGCTTCAGTGTTTGCCCAATTTACAAACTCTTCAATTTGCCCAGAAACATATAGATGCAGGTGATCTTTCAGAATTTCGACTAGTTTCTGTTCCCTTTCTTTCTGTAACTCCTGCACTTGGAGATCAAAAGTTACTGTTGTATATGTCTATAAAATAAGCACAGCTCATTAATAATGGAAGCTACATATGGTGTCTATGACATGACTGTATTTCATGAACATTCTCATATTATTTATACTAGAAAATGTAGAATATTTCATCTTCATTACAAGAGTACTATATGCTTACATGATTTCTGATTCATATTGCTTAGATAAAGAAGCACAAAATGAACACGCCAAGTGTTCATTACGAATAACATGAAAGATGGTGGTACAACATGTGTATCAGTAAAATGATGGTGGTGCAATAACATGAAAGATGGAGCTATTAAGAAAAGTGTAGCAGTAAATGTTTAACTAACAAACAGCAGCAATACTAATGTGAGAGGGAATCAGATCCAAACAAAAATGAGCTCAGATGAGAAAATTAAAGATTTAAGAATGGCACATGAGGTAATAAAATTAGACAGGTTTTTTTGCATGTATTAACGGGTGTTTCAAGTCAAGCAAAGCTGTAGCTGTTGATACAAGGAAGCTGTTTTAGTTATTCCTTTTACATTGGTGTTTTGCAATTTTGTTTTGTTTTTGATAATTTAACAAAGTTTAAGTCTGTCTGAACTTAAGTCAAGATCAGGAACAAATCATTGCACTAGAGACTCCTTTCTTCTATCCCTTTATATAGCACCCTCACTTTCTAATATATCTCTGTTTTCCTTTCCCTATTTTCTCATTACTTTTCAAATTCTGTTCTTGCTTCTATTAATTCTGCACTAGCTAAGATTAAAAGCAAAATTGTCACGAGGTTGGTTGGTCATGGAAATCCCATGGTATCATTAGCACATTGTGTAAATTTAGTCATAATTTATGATGAGATGAAATTTTTTTTTTTTTCACTTTAAAACTGGCTTGAGGACCTAATATCAACTAAATTCAACCTTAAAAGTACAAAGGCTACGTTTGAAAACATATTTGTATTTTTAATGGACAGTCGGAGAACAGAATTTGAATGAATGTGCAGTTGTAAAATACTTTGAGTGTTTGGTAAACAATAGATAAAAACTGCATTTTAAAAATGTATTGACGTAAGTGTTGTTTGGTAAAATTATATTTCAAAAGTCCATTGAATATTTTGACAAATTTACCCCTCTAATATTTTTAATATTTATCTTAAAATGAATATATTTTTATTTAAATTAATAAGTAACTAAATATATCTATATTCTTATAAAAATTTTGTATAGCCTAAATATATAATAAATAAAAAATATAATCATATAAATAAATATAAAATAACCCTTAAAAAATTAAATATAATTTCATCTTATAGAAATATATATAATGTTAGTTTTTCACTAAATCATTTTGACAATCTTATAATTTAAAATAAAGTCATAGGGTATTTTCATAATTTAAAAAATTATATTAGGTTATTAGCATCCTACAAACTCTAAAATGTTAATGCTATCCTAAGGTAGTATCAACATTTTAAGTATTTCTAATATAGCATCCAGGCCAAATGCGATTTAAAAAAAAATTACCAAACACCAATTCACATTTGAAATGTGTATTGAGCCTTCAGTGCACATTTCAAATGTGTTTTCAAATGCACCCTAAGATAAGTGAACTAATATGAAGTTTTGCAGCAATGGTATCGATAACGTGAGTATTTATATGAAGTAGTATTATATAGAAATGAAATGCATGATGTGGGGAAGACAAGACATAAACACAAACTTTTGACAAGATAGTCTTAGGGACGCTTGAACAGATGTAAAATGGTGGGCTTGATATTAAGAATAAACTTTTGCAGTGTTCACCATGGTTTGCAGTACCGGTCCGTACCGCCCGGTACGGGCGGTACGTACCGGTCCGCCAGACTTCCGGTACGCGGACCATATGTTACCGGTCCGCCAGACTTCCGGTACGCGGACCATATGCTACAGTGCTCGGCACGCCTGAATATACCGCTCGGTACACCTGAGTGTACCGAGCGGTATACCGTACCGTACCGGTACCGAGCCCAGGTCGAAACTCCGGTACGGTACGGTATTGCGAACCTTGATGTTCACACGAACCAGGGAATGGTCATTGAATTTAGCCTTGTAAATAAATGGAGACAATAAATAAAAATAAAATCATATGAATAAAAATTAGTGGAGCAAAAGTCAGACAACAAGAATAAAATGTGATTATACTAACTGAGAAATAGAAACTGATAAAAAGAAATAAGATGAGAGAGAGAGAGGATTAAGGACTTGAAAGAAAATATTTCATTAATTCATCAAACATCATGCCAAAGCTATTTAATCTACATGAGATATCTATTTGATTAAACTACAGCTCTTTAGTGTCAAATAGTAAGTTTATTGCTGACTAATTTACTACCCTGTTATGCATGAAGCATGGTCAAGTACAAGACATGATACTTCAATGCCAACATAAAATTTGGAAAAATTTAGACAATCTATGATCATGATATATAAAACAATCAGAGATATGCATAGCAAGCATTCACAAAATACTTCAAAAGCATGGTTGAGACATTAAGAAGTTAGTCAAAATTTCAAATTACATACAAGCCTCCAAGCCCAATAATGTTAACGTTTATATTCATATTATGTGATGTGTCCTACATATATATGATACGTAATACAAGAGTCTCAAAATGTTTTGAAGCAATGATTGAAGAACCACAAAATTTTTCGCAAAGTCATCTGGCTTCTGAGTTTGTTGCTTCATATCCACCTCACACTGCCTGTTTACTGGTTTGCCAAGATTTGACATGTGGGGTTGGGAGAAAAGGAGAGAACACTGGAGGAATCAGGCTAGTGTTGATCATTTCTTTCTGCCAGATTTATTCTTCAATTGTCCCCTTTTACCTTTTCTCTTTTAGGATTTCAGTGGCACCCCTTTTTTCTGAATGCCGATTGTTCCATGTTGGTGTCCATCATCCAACGTGGAGAATGGCATGGGGATGACATGCGTTTTGTATTATTTATTCTTCTTTGGCAGAATTGAAAGCTCTTTCGGATTCTCTTAGATAATATTCTAGATCAACGACTATAGAAAGTAACTGGGGGATATTCAACTTTGCACAACTTTACCAGAACAACAGGACTAGACATAACTACAAACAAACACCCAGAAAATGAAAATAATGACCAAACCTCTATTTGAACTTTAGATCTAAGAATGACTTGGTTTTTATAAACCTAATTCTATTGCATCAAATCATATAGTCATCCTTGCAATAGTTTAGTACATATCGGACATTGCATAGTGGTGATCAAACTAGTTGAAGAAGAAATTTGATTCTCCATCAGAAAAGTATAGGAATCTAGAAAATCTATATTAAATATAATACAGATAATAGATTCAATTTAGCTTTTGATCACACACATGCCATATCCACTTAATCAGTGACAAGGGACCTTTGATCACATTCCATAGCATCTTATCACTTTCTCCTAAATTGATAGAATTTTCTACAACCTCAAGACTTTTTAAGTATCTTTCCAGTTGGGATTTTGAATTCAATCCTTAAGAATGGTTCTTCCAAATTTGAATGCCTGAGTTTCTTCTATATTTTTGGCTTTCACCATGTAGTAAGGTTCTGACCTGTGCTTTGTAGCATAATTAATTTCATCTCATAACATTACCCATCACTTTTATGCCAACTATTTTGTTTGTGAGCTCTCAATATCTCACTACACTTTAGACTTGTTAAGAAAATTTCCCAACAGGATCACTCTTTTGTACTAAATGTCAATGAAATCTCACTATAATCTCATGATCCAGAAACCAGACAGTAGGGTCAGGACCAAAAAAAACAAAGAAACACAAAAAACTGCATAACGATAATGTGACATTAGCCTACCATTAAGTTGTTACCATTGAAAAAAAACTGATTAGATTAGTAGAAAATAAGAAAAGCGGAAACATATAAGAGGTAGAAGATAATACATTAGAAAGCAGAGAAAGAGAAGGGAATAAAATACTTCCAGCCATAAAAGCTTGTACAAGTTGTGTTGAATCCCAATGGAACACCAACAGCAAATCTAGCTGAATGTGAGTTGCCTGAAACTATGATTCATAAGTTCAAAGGCTGATGCTGTAACAGTTTTACCGAAATGCACTTCAATTTTTTAAAGAAATTTGAGATCTCATTAGTCTCGTGTACGTAAGTTTTCAAGGATGAAAAAAGGCATCTATAGGAAAGATCATCTAGCAGAAATTCTTTAGCAAACAAAAACAAGACAGACTGGAACATAGGTGCCCCTAAACTATTTTTAAAAAATCTTGGCTCAATTTTGATATGATGGGAACCTAGACCCAAATTTGACTAAAACCATACCTAGCCTATCCCTCAGACATCACCTTCGCAGCACAAAAGGTTTCGAGGTTTGTCTCTGGTAATAGAGGCATGATAGTAGGCACCATTTTCATTAGGAAAATATTTTAATGATGTTTTAGCATATACTTATAGCTCTCTGGCAGAGAATATAGTAAAAGCAAGGATCACATAGATATTATGGTTGACTTGATGACATTGTTTCCATGAAAATCCAACAATTGTCCTCACTCCTCAGTCCTCACATACTTATGCAAATTTTTATGAGCATAATCAAATCAGATTTTTGAGGTTAAAAAAATTATGAAAATACTTCAACAAGAAGATTTTATTGAAAACATTCAGAGACATCAGCAATGTAATAAATATTTCTTGGTTTCAACTTTCAACCCTGCAAAATGCCATGAATAAATGATAAAATAATATATGAAAAGAGAATCATAGCACTAGATAAGTCACAAGTTTGTTAGATAAAATGCCAACACTAATCACTCAGGTACTATCTATATCAGTTGGCTGACACAGGATTATAAGATATGGTTCTATAATTATTATACAAAAAGGTCACGGTGCAAAAGAACAGACAGTTGAACAGAACCATGGAGTGTAAGAAATTTTCTTCACAAACTTCACAGCATTAATCTTTATCTTTTTAACATAATAAGTTACAGAAGCTAAATACCATTTAGTTAATAATCAGTAACTATGATCAGCCAGAAAAATAATGAATTCTCACAATTATACCAAAACGAATGTAACATCTTTCATTATTGTTAGATACCTTAATTTTCTCTTGCACTCTTTGTTTCCGAATTTCTGGAACCTGTGATTCTTCTTCAATATCTACGGAAGCTATGGTTGCTAAGGCTAGTTGTCCAACATAATCTTCAAAGAAGTCACTTCCAAAAAGCATCCCAAAGACAGTAGCAGGATCTATCATGGAATCCCTGAAAAACAAAAGGTACAGCCACATGAATATAATGACTAAACAATGTTTATTATAATAAATATCAACTCAGGTAAATTAGGGATGCCTAATTTATTTCTGACATATATTTTTAATAAACTTGAAACTAGGATCAATTTGCAGACTTGTATTCCACACAGCTACATTGTAGAACAATTTAACATGTTTTTCTTTTATAGACTTACTGGGGAACACCTTCCTTTCCATGCTTATCATATTCTTCACGTTTTGCAGGATCACTCAAGACTTGATAAGCCTCGCCAAGTACCTTTAAATTGAAAATTATAAGAGTCAGTAATAATTTGACAATACACCTTGGAGATCAATATAATCATATCAATTTTTATTTGCAAACAAGTTTGACTAATTTCTGTTGGACTGAATATTTTGGTGGAAGTTTGCTTTCTTGCCTCATTAACTTATTTATGCTGTTGAGATAATCAACACCATAAGAACAAAGTCTGTCATTTCCATTTTAGGGTATTCCATGATTGCTAATCATGAGGTTGCATTGTATGCAAAATGGTAGAGCTGTTCACATGTCACCTAATCTTTCTGGTAATCTAAGCAAGTCCTTGTTTTGCCTAAATTTGGGTTGTGTAACAAACATTGATGAAATGGGCTTCAATGTCATGAAGACAAATCACAGCCTTGGTAGAGCATTTTCTATAGTTAAAGTTAATGTCATTTGCTTAAACTATCAAACTTGGGGAACTAATAGAGATATAAAATATAGGCATGATTATAAAATAGAGACTCTTGTAAATATTTTATCCACGTCAAAAGTCAAGATTACATGCATGCTAAGTAAAAGCCACAATGATAAAACAGTGTGTTGATACATGATAGAGATAGACTCAAGGACACTAATTAGATGTGACTGACAGATATCATATACGCTATTGCTGCTAATTTAATTTAATTACCATATAAAATAACAATGATGAAAAGGTGATTAAAAAATATGCAAGCCTTTTAGAAGGCACCAAACAGTCACTACTTCCTGTAATCAAATACTTTTGTAATGTAGCAAATCCTTATTTGAATTCTCTCATGGTAGGATGTTAAATTAGACTATTTTAGTTTAGAAAAAGTAACCTCTTATCAAACTAAATAGCAGCAACAGACAGGATTAATCAGACATAGTAGCTATATATTGCTTCTAAGTTGGAGAAGCTAGTCAACAAACCCTACAGTTGCATTGCCCCAACAGAGCTCGATGGCCCAAAAAAACAAACAAAAATCACATAGACAGCCCTTCTAATTTATGAACATTCATCACCATAGAGGATACTTATGCCTCACAGCCCACTTCATTCATGAAGATTGGATGCAATAAGAAAGAAACTCCATTGTCTGTTTATGCCCCACTAAATAGTGATATAATATTATGTGAAGAAAATATTTGTTTAACTAATTGAATGAGCAATGCTTTTGCGAATGAATGTCTGCTTATGCCAAACTAACAGCCCACTTAACTAAAAGACAATTGTGCTGAATCACTGTGGATGATGCATTTGCAAATGATGTCTTTGTTGATATGTTGAAAATTCAGCTTAACTCGAAAAAACATTTTTTAGAGGTTCACAAGCAAGAAAGAAAAAGTTTCTCTAGATGGTAATGAAATATTCTGTTACACAGGGTTCTCTAGAAAGAAAAATTTTTAGCGGAAGATGGTCCCCAAGAGACAGAGATGCTTCAAAGTGCAACCTTCAGGTTTTACCATTGTCTTTCCCTTAATTTAGTCCTTATGATGAATAGTGTGCAATATTAGAATTTAGAACTGCAAGTTTTAGTGTATTTCTATGATGTCACTTTGGAATTTGTAAAAACAAGTATCCAAAGCAAACTAGAAAGTTGTCAGTCCCTCATACTTTCATAGATTAATTTGCAATGGAATTGGATGGTTTATTAGGAGGATGGCAAATCAAATAAGTTCCTGCAATGCACCCAAATGGAACATACATAATGTAGTTAATAATGAACCAATCTCCAAAATACTTCAATGAAAAATCCTATCAATCAACTGGACCAGAACATAGGTTTAAAGCTCAGATTTTACTGTTCTAACTAAAGAAACCATATTAAACACAGCTGGCAATAAAGACACTTGCATTTGTCTAATAAGGTATATATTATCTAAAGCATGGTATGCAGTACCGAATGGTATCGCCCGGTACGGGCGGTACGTACCGGTCCGACGGCATACTGGTACGCGGACCGTCCAGTACCGCTACAATGCTACAGTATTATACTATAACAGTGTTACAGTGCTACAGTATGAAAAAAATATATAAAATTGTTCGGTACACCAGGGTGTACCGCTCGGTACGTCCTGGTATACCGCTCAGTACACCGGTACCGTACCGTACCGAGCCAACCTCGAAACACCGGTACGGTACGGTATTGCACACCTTGATCTAAAGTATGTAATCAATCAAGACCAATTGCAATTCTAATATGTCCAGGACCATCAAGATAGCATCAAGCACCTGGAAGTTACGAGCAGCTTGTGGATCTCCAAGATTCTTATCTGGGTGCACCACCCGTGCCTACATAAGGAATGGACAAAAATGAGCAAATCTCAACAATCACATCAATACTCGTATTTTGAAATTAATTAAATCAGAGAAAAACAAATATCTAGAGTTTTGGGAAAGATCCAGCAATTCAAAATTTACAATACAAAATATATCTAAGAAAAGTAATCTTAAAGTTAGAATATCCAAATAAAAAGGCATGAAAAATTGTTTTAGCTTATTATGGGGTTACACCATGAATGAGACTCAATATTGAGAGAAGATACCATGATTATATATGTGGGTGACAATTGGACATATTACTATGATCTTTTGATGTTGATCGAAACTTCGGACCTAGGAGCCTCCCAATCCATGCTTCTTGCAGCTTCAGGCATACAACACACCCGTATCCCTTTGAAACCAAAGTTTTCAACTATTTGTCAGTTTGGATATAATGGACAAGGGGCAGATGGAGTATCGTTGCATCATAAGTTAACTCGTTATCTGGTTCATATGTTGATCTTGAAAATGTACATGCCTGATCTTTTAAGTACCATTCATTTAAGTTTATTTGAAGTAGAGAATGAATGCAGTACATAGAAGAGAAGGTCAAAATCTTAGAAGGAAAAAGAACAAGTCCTGGGGACTGAGTTACATCTTCTTTTTAAAATGTTATGGACTATGGCGACATCACTCTTCAAAGAAGCCAACAGAGAAGAATAAATTTATTCTAGCAATATCATATGCAAAATTAAAGGGAAAAACGTTTCCTCAAAGGGGAAGACTGTTTGGTGCATCAATTTTTGGCCTTTTATTCTAGAACACACAAGAAATTTATTAGTGCTTATGAGACTAGTACTCAAAATGTAAGTTGCAGACAAATGTGTGATCAGTATTCAAAATAAATATTATTGAAAGTTATTCAGTACATGACTTGTCATCAGCTTTATAAGACTAGCATTCAAAATGAATATTATCTAAAGCCATGCCCAAAATAGCAACACATGGCTAGAACAATATTTGGCTTAGCCATCTAGTGGCACTGCATGTAACATGCCATGCTAGAAAGTCATTAACATGCCCCTGTGTCATGAAATGATGATCCTCATGGCGATCTACACGCTTGTAATTAGAACTGACATTATTCTACAGCCATTGAAAAGCACTAGCAGGCATGGTACAAAGGTGCAAACACATATTGTCTATTACACAAATGGACCTTAGATTCCTCACTCTAGAAAATTGGAACCAGTTCTAAAATATTACGGGATGAAACAAATAGATATATACTAGAAAAATTACCAAGAAAATAAAAACTATAGAAAATAATACGTGTGAAGACCATTCATTATAGATTGGTCAAAATAATCAAAACTAAAGAACAAGTATGATCAAGTACAGAATGATTGATATTGGGTTTATTCTTCTAGTTCTAGGTAGTCTTACGCAAATGTAGGATGATTCAATAACTATATAAATGAATACAATGCTTATTTACGCTGCTAAAGTGTATCGTGGCCCAATGACCCTTAGTGGCAGATAGGTAAATTGTAGTCTTGGGATAAAAACGTAAGATCAATAAAGAACATAATCAGAAAGCCAGTTTTGTTTTACATGTTATGTGATATATGAACAAAAAAGTATCATAAGAAATTAGCAATATTAGATAAGAAAAAAAAAACTATAACTCAAGAACATATGGAGTGTTTGAAAACAAAAAATACATGGCTAAGAAAAACAGCTTTTTGGATTATCAAATCAGCACCTATTTCACATACAAGGGGAATAAATCCAGACTAGCGTTAGATTAAGAGAACAATCAGAAAGAATTTGCATATTGTAGAGGGCAAAAATAACAATGAAGTTAAAGATAGTTTTTATGGACCTTTTATACTCTTTTATATGTAAATAATAATCAAGTAGGAGAAGATTGATGAAAATATAAAAGAAAAATGGAGCTCGGATGAGCAAGAGACAGCTTTTCTTATTAATTATTTATATTTCTTCTTAGATTGGGCAGAAATAACTTGCAAATCAATTACCAAATTTATAAATAATTGTAGAGTCATTAGATCAATTTGGTTTGGGAGTGCATCCAGCTAACAAATACTTGAAAAAATACACTTTTAATTATTTGGATCATTGCCAATAACTCAGAGACTCTGAAACCTACATTGTTAGAAGTCCTGTGCACTGGTCCGTTCATTTCTATTTGTTCAGTAATTTCAGAGAATTATGCCAAGGTAGGAAATCCGTGAACAATCAAAACTATGGATCCATATCTTTGCACGGGCCATGATTGTCACCTTTAAGTAATAAGCCTTCTTTATCTCAGCAGAAGATGCATCAACACTGACGCCCAGTATATCATAGTACTCGGTGTCTTTCACCATGACCCTGATTTCAACCTACCTGCAACACAAAGTTCAATCAAACAAATAAAAATATTACATAAAAGGACAACAAGCGAAAGGTCAATCTTTCGAACAAGACATTTGAAGCAAAGTTGAATCTTTCTTCATTTCAAGTCAAATACCAGATAAATCGAAAATAAATCCCATACGCGGATACTAAAATCCAAAAAAAGAAAAAAAAAGATTTTCTTGAGAATGACATGTCAACACCAACGCACTAAAGAGAAATGTAATCAAACTGGAAAATTTCCCACTTGAAACAAGCGACACATCAGATCGATAGCCAAACAGCAAGATCGAAAACAAAACGAAGACCGGGTGTTCTTCCGATAAGAAGTAAAATTGCTCTCGTAAAGCTAAAAAGATGGTAAATGAGATATAGTGTTGGATAAATTGTTCTCGAAAACCTGATCAACGAGATCTAGGGTTATCTTGGAGGAAAGGACAAGGCAAAAGATTCGATGAGAAGAACAAGACCGAACCCTTGGTTTTCCGGAGGGAGATCGGGGAAGAGTAACAAGGGAAGGCGTCGGGAAACGGAGGAGCTGCTGCTCCTGCTGAGGCTACAGTGTGATGGGCAAGCAGAGCTTCCACCGCAGAACAGACGCGTTGACACCCGATTCAGCGTGTCCGATATTATAGATAACGACCGTTATATTCGCCTCGAAGCACTCACATGTGATGTACATAACGGGTCAGGATATGACGGCCGTTACATGGTTGTTGTGACGGTCTTTGTACGACGGGAATCAACGGAATAAGATAACGTGCGGAACTTCTGGATTGCACGTGACCAAGTCACGGGTTTGCTGTCTGGGACCCACTGGCGCAGTCCGAGGCTCCGCAGCCACACGTCGATTGCCGACCTTCTCAGTTGCAGCGTGGGACCCGCGCAAATGTCTTCAATTGGTCGGTCCCGATTGAGAATTTTTTTATTAAATTTTTCACAGGAACATCTAATTTTTCTTTAATTATGAAAAGAAAAATTGCATTCATTACTCTTTCAACCTATATACTTCGTCCCCATCTATATTTGATATTTCTCGAGAATATAATATATATAATTATATTTTATTTTTAGAAAGATCATTGAGGAGCCAGCCCCTCAGCCTATGGTTCGACTAATCGACCCACTCAGATTTTATTGGATCGATGTCAGGTCCTAGTTCTAATACTTTGAAACGAGGCCCTTTTCTTTTGTTGATCCTCCTCCTCCTATAAGGGGTTTGCTTAAGAATTTAAGAGATGCCTCAATCAATATTCGAATTCTGCTTCAGGTTTAGATATTCACTTATTAAGACTTAGGCCTAAACGTAGTAAGGTTTATTATGAAGTTGATTTTTATGAAAAAAAGAATAAGAAGAATAGATTAGTTATTCACCTACTAAGTTACACATTTATTCACCTACTAACTATCTCTGAAACCGACCCTTTATCCGATGCTCTATCCGGAGTTGAATCCGATCCGTGTTCCTGTTCTGTATATAGGCTTTCCCCTTTGTTACTACTCTAATAAGGAATAGTTGTAAGATGGTGCACCCGCAATCAAACATTCATGGACGTGGAACAGACGCACCGAGTCTTGTTGCTCGATCCAGTTCTGTTGCTGGTTCAGCTACCTATATGTTTGATTACCTCCTTCTTTATCGCCTCTCTTTGTTTGATTACAGTTACTTAGCGCTTGTTGCTGACGAACTTTCTATTTATGATTCTTTATACTTGACTTTCTGCAGTTGATCCGAGATCTTCTTCTTCTTACATATGATGAAACTTTTATAACGCGTAACAAGTGACTTTTCTAGTGGTTACTTGTTGGGTTTATAGGTGAAGACACTTTTGGGCGATATGAGTGAGAGCTACTAGTAGACACTCAACACCGTGATACTCGATTCGCACACAAACAAACTTTCCGAAAGCAAACTCCACTTGCAGAACTGAACCGACAAGAAAGTAAAACCGGTACAAGAACTCACTTTGCTTGATAGAGCGGGACTAGAAGACTATGAACTTACTGCAACACCCCAATACCTCTTATAGGATCAGTTATCAAGATAGGAGCTTCCATGAAACAATGGGGAGTAGTAGGTCACGTCCATAAAAAGACTTCCAAGGTTGCTTGATTCTCCAGGTCATAATCTTGAATTGCACACACAATTCAATAGATCCAAATTCATGGATGTGTATCACATTAACATGATTAAAATTAATTCATGCACAATGTTTCTCTTTTTTTATGTAGGAGAATTTGATTTGCTTCCTTTTGACAAGAACAAGTTCATGCAGTAAAAAAAGTTCTACCCTTCATTATCGATACAAGAGCTTCAGTTTGAACTCATATAGAGTGCTACCAGTGAAGCATAAACCCCATCTTTGCGATTGATCAGTGCTTCATGTCTTCCCTTCTCAACTATCACCCCGTTCTTCAGAACTGCAATCGTATCGGCTCCCTTTATCGTTGACAGGCGATGTGCCACGATCAAAGTCGATCGACCGACAACCGCTCGATCTAACGCCTCCTGCACCGCATGCTCAGACTCAGCATCCAAAGCGCTGGTGGCCTCATCCAGCAGCAGTATCCTCGGATCCTTCAAGATGGCACGAGCGATCGCGACGCGCTGCTTCTGCCCGCCGGAGAGCTGGATGCCTCTCTCGCCCACCGTCGTGTTGTATCCCTGCGGCAATCCTGAGATGAATTGGTGTGCGTTGGCTATCTCCGCAGCTGCAACAATCTCTTTCTCGGACGCTTCTCCTTCCTTCCCGTATGCTATGTTGGCTCGAATCGTGTCATTGAATAGCACAGGCTCTTGGCTTACCAAGCCCATCTGTTGCCTCAGCCATCTCACCTTGAGCTTCTTAATGTCCACTCCATCCAACAACACACTACCAGAATCAGGGTCATAAAACCTCTCCAGAAGAGCAACCGCTGTAGACTTTCCACTGCCACTCTCTCCAACAAGTGCAACAGTCTGCGACAGATCACATACATCGAAATCTTAGTGATGTATAGCATGAAATGAGAGCCATATAACACAAGAGAACCGCGAATGAAGGTTGAGCTACCTTTCCTGAATGAATGGTCAAGCACAAGTCTCTGAAGATTTGCACGTCGGGCCGAGATGGATACTTGAAGCTGACATGTTGGAGCTCAATGGTACCCTTTACATTATCCAGGATCATGCCCTCATCACTGCTCGAATCGATGCTGGACTTCCTGTCGAGGATCGCAAAGATGGAAGCCACTGAATCCTTAGCTTTGGTGGAGTCTGGACCCAATGCACTTGTTTGCGAAACGCTGAGACTTGCCATGGTTAAGGCAAAGAAGACCTGCACTTCAATAGCGGGGAGATGAAGCAGACGAAAAAGAAGACAGAGCAGTCCAAGGATCCGTGCTCTCGGGTGCTCACCCTGAATACTTCCGTGAAGGTCGCTTTGCCGTCTTTCACAAAACGAGCTCCGACGTAGAAGCACAGGGCGTAGGTGAAGTAGAGAGTCATGAATGAGAAGCCGAAGCCCAAGCCACTGGCGAGCCCCTGCCTGATGCCATGCTTCATTGGAGCTTCGCACTTCTTTCTGTAAGCATCCATCATCCTCTTCTCAGCAGAAAAGGATGCCACCGTGCGGATGCTGCTGATCGCATCGCTTGCCACTTGACTTGCTTGTTCATACATCGCCTACAATCTTGGATTCTCAGTATGATTCCTTGCAGAGATTGCAAGAACACAACGCAACTGGTTGTTACCTTGGCATCTGCACTGAACCCCTTGAGGAACTTGATCTGAGCGTATCCTTGAAGACCGACCAATGGAATGACGACTATAATCACTAAAGACAGTTCCCAATTTGCGATGATGGCGATCAGGAATCCTGCGATGACTGTTGAGAGGTTCTGCACCAACAAGGCCAGGTTATCTCCCACCAAACTCCGAACAGTCGCAGCATCTACTGATAGCCTTGCACCGATTACACCACTGCAGAGCAGAGGATGATTGAGATGAGCAGAAGCCATGCTTGAACTCTAAAAGGAAGTAGGATAGGTTGCGAGAGAAGACCTGGAATTGGAAGGCTCGTCGAACCAGCTGATCTCCTGGTGGACGACCTTCTTGAACGACAAGGAGCGAATGCGCTCGACCAACTTCCCGCCGGCCACGCCGAAGAAGAAGAATTGGATCGGCACGCTGAGCAGCGCGACGATACCCAAGACGGTGTACATCAACGCCCAGAATCTAGCGTTCTTTCGGAGCTCGTGTGGCGGCTGGTAGAACGTCTTGATGGCGCTGGAGATGAGTATGGCGAAGATCGGGAAGAGCACTCCGTGCACGGCCGCAGCTACGGATCCAATGAGCAGAACCGGCGCCTCCGGTTTGTTGAGGTAAACGAGCCGCTTAATGGGGACGTCCCGGCGAGGCTCGAGCTGGCCTTGATTACCTTCATCTGCTCTGGACTCCCCGTCCTGGATCTCGATGGAGCCGGGCAGACCGAATCCAGTGGTGAAGGATAGCCTGCTGCTCCTGCCGAGTGACGAGCCTCTGCTGATGGATCTGCTCAACGAGGTCCTCCTGAAGGACTTGCTCATGGATTTTGTAGCAGCATCGTTATTGGAGCTGAGTCTTCCATGGTCATTCGAAGGCTCTTCGTCTCCTTCCTGGCGGAGTTCTTGAAGGCGGATGAGCTGACAGTAAGCGCCGTTGGGATCGTTCACCAAAGTCGAGTGAGGACCTGCTCAAGTAAACGTGTGAGTTAGAACTGATGCCATGGAATTGCTACATCCGTAGGAAGGGATGCTTGCAGGGTCTCAACCTTGTTCTACCACTCTTCCCTCGTGCAGGACGGTGATGGTGTCGGCGTTCCTCACGGTGCTCAGGCGGTGCGCGACGACTATTGTGGTTCTCTGCGACATGATCCTGCTCAGCGCCTCCTGAACGATCCGTTCCGATTCCGTATCCAACGCGCTCGTCGCTTCATCCAGCAGCAGGATCTTGGGATCCTTGAGGATCGCTCTGGCGATGGCGATCCGCTGCTTCTGCCCGCCTGAGAGCTGCGTCCCGTGCTCTCCCACCGCCGTATCGAGCCCCTGTGTGGAACAAGAACAGCTCATATCAGGGAGCAGAACAGAGAGATGACGTTGCAGCAGCATATCGAATAACTCCAGATACGTTGGGCAGCTTGTCGATGAATCTCGCGGCATTGGCGAGCTCGGTGGCACGTTTGATCTCTTCCAGCGTCGCGCCTTCTTTGCCGTAGGCGATGTTCTCCTTGATGGTGGCCGTGAACAGAACAGGCTCCTGGCTCACCAGTCCGATCTTTTCTCGAATGTGTCGGAGTCTCAGCTTCTTCAGGTTGACGCCATCGATGAGAACTTCACCAGCCTGAGGATCGTAGAATCTCTCAACCAGACTGATGACCGTGGACTTCCCGGAGCCGCTTTCTCCGACGATGGCCATGGTGGTTCCACTGGGGACGCGCAGCGACAGCCCATTGAATACCAGTTGCTCCGGCCTCGTCGGATAGCTGAAGTACACATCTTTGAGCTCAATCTCACCATTAACGTCTTCCAAGACGATTCCACTCGTGTCGTTGGCGTCGATCTCCGGCTGCCTTTTGATCGTCTCGAACATTCTGTAAGCTGCGGCCCTCCCTGCTGCAAACGCGCTGACGCATGGCGATGTCTGTCCCAAAGACCTGCGAGAATTCACGGCCATGTTCTGGAAGAACCAACAAAAAATCCCATCGAACTAAACGTCGAGTCATGGAACTTACATTCCACCGACCATGATTGCGAACATGACATTGATCACAACTCCTCCACTGTAGCCTTTGTCGATGATCAGCTTGGCACCATACCATGTGGACAGGCCATAGCTGGAGAACACAACCATGAAGACGGCACCCATGCCGAGGCCAGAGGCGACACCTTCCTGCATCGACGACCTGTACGCAGTGTTTATGGACTTGTTGTAGAGCTCGACGGCTCGGTCTTCGCCGGTGAAGGAGACGACCTTGGAGCAAGAGGATGAGGAAGGGCGATTGAGTTAGTCAAGGTGCCGATCAAGGATCGAACATTGTGAAGCAGGAATGAGGAAGAAGCAGTGGCCTGCACTAACAGTTCTGATGGATCCAATGGTCTGCTCAACGACGTTGCCGGCTTCGGAATATGCCGCCTGCCCGCGGCTCGACAGCTTCGCGATCATCCATGACATGACTGCGCCGGCGATGGCGATGGGAGGCAAGCTGGAGAGCATGACAAGGGAGAGAAGCCATCCCTTGGCGAATGCGATGATGAAGCCACCGAAGAAGGTGGACAACAGTTGTACGAACTTCCCAACCTGGATTCAGATAACATGTGGTGGAACTTTAGGGAAGACTGCAGATTCTGGTCAGAAAGAAAGACTGCTATGTCTGACTTGGAGAAATGAGCAATACAAGTTGATGAAGCAGAACTACTTATAGATTCATTGGTCAAATGATTTAAAGCATATTGTTCCTAGAAAAGATGTTCTTCACTATAAATCTACATCACAGTTGAATCAGGAGCAAACAAACATAAAGACAAGTCGTGGAATGATCTTTGAGCAAGACTTTCGAATAATATTCCATTGGGAGGTAAAGATTAGAAGAAGATTAAAGATAAACATCACATTTCCAAGAATAAAATTAGTTGGACAACATGTATGTTAGCTCTGATCACTCGGATTTGTCTGATTTCAATATCTTTATTTGATATCAGAGCCAAAATTCAAACTAAAAAAACAATCAAGCATTGGTTCGAGATTTATGAAAAATAATTCGGATTTGAATTAAAAATGAGCTAAGTATTGACCATAAATAAGATAATAGGCCAAAGTCAAACTACAGTTTGACTAACCTACACATAAATAAATAGGTGATGCCGTGAAGATTAAAGACAAAAAAAAATAGTTCCACCTTCCTAAAAATCAAATGACTGGCTCACAACATAGCACACCGACCAGTTTAAGCTAGTTTATGGTTAACTGAAAGGTGAAGAAATCATAATTCCCAAACATGGCTGAGAATGGAAATTAATATTATAGCTTATTCAACCAACAGATTTGAAGTTTAAGCTTTTTAAGTTGAATCGATATCGAGTCTCATGTACGTAAGTCGTAACCAATATAACCTTGTTTTTGGGGTTGATCAGAAGGTGAAGAAATCAGAATTCCTTACTTCGTCTATGTACAAAACACTGCAATCCATATAGAACATGGCTGGGCATGCAGAATGACTTGAAGCTTATTCGACCAACAAGTTCTCATGGTGCAGATACATAACAAGATCACGAACATCTCACCTTTTCACCAATGGCATCTTGAATGAGCAAAGTGTCTCCTGACATCCTCTCTACTGCTTCTCCAGTTGTCATCTCTTTGTCAAAGAAGGCAACATCTTGCCTGAGTATGGTTTCCAGGTACAGTGCTCGTATGCGTGCCGCTTGCCTTTCTCCAGTCACCATCCAACATGAGACCTCTGTAGTTGACATATTTAAGCGTCAGCAGAAGAAACAAATTAGCAATCTTGTGATGCTTTCAGAAGCATGATTTTATATAATCAAACTAAAGCTTGGTACAGCAGTAAGATCAATTTTGCTTTAACCCAAGTGATTGAAGTTAGAATTACAGAATGAACATCTCGATTTGTAGGAGACCCTGCATTGGCAGAAGCCTCATGCATCAGGTTCGTCCCCTTAATCCACATGATCACTTTAGTAGTTAATTCTTCATTTGTTAGGATGCGGTGACAATGAAATGTTTATTAGGTCTTCTCTTTGCTAAGTGAGCAATTGGTTGATTATGAATTACATGAATTAATGTAAATCCCTGGTTTCAATCTGATTCAGTCTAGGAAACCTGATTACAACATTAAGAATCATCATATAACCAACCATTAATCAAGCAGCTCTGCTAACAAAATGAAGATAATTCAAGAGCATGTGGATTATCCATATAATTAGATGATAGAAATATTTCTTACCCAGGAGGGCAGCTAATCCTGTCCCAAGTGCAAGATAGACAAACTTCAGAACAATCTGGAAACAGATGATAAGTGACTTAAATGATAAACCATTCATAGATCAACATCAACAAAGATTCTGATATTAGAAAATGGTAATGCAGCTCATCTCTCACTTTTATGATTTCTGATTTATCTCATCTCAAACAAGCTGGTGTTAGGAAATGAGAACAACTAAGTCAAACTGGTTTCAACAAGCTGAAACTTGAACAGAATATACTAACTAAAAATGAAAAAGAAAAGTTAATACTTCGGATAATGAGAAGAAAATTTCGACAAATTTTCTACTAACAAAGAAATAACCAAGATCTTAGCATCTAGCAATTCCAAAAGTTGGTTAGTTTTTTATGGTGGTGTAGGCAGTTGTAATGCAGTGCGTATTTTTCCATAGAGATTTGCCCAGTTCATATTAATGTGATGGTTCTTCCAAAGTTTGGTTGTTGGATGCGTCAAGTTCCTGCTAATTGTTCTAAAATTTGGGTGGAATATGATGAGTCATCATAATCATAATTAGAATGTTTCAAAGAAAATGATCAACTATAGAACTATGCATTCAGCACACAATTTCAATGCCTTATTATTCCATTTTAAAGTAAAAATTGAAAGATCTTTATGATATTGGAACAAAGCTCTGTTTTTTTCACTGAGCATTTTACTCATTGTTGGAAAACATATTATTAAGCATGAACAAGAAATTCTTTGTATCATTCAAATCTTTAAGGTGTTTCATTCCTGGAAAACTTAGATCTATATCATCTTGTGTTAAGATTGCATATATAGGTTGTTTGGGTATAATTCTGATGGGAGTCCTTCCTAGGTAGTGTTATGAAACCAAATTTGTCAACGGTTACCAGGAACAAGATACCTGGTCATTAGCAAGCCGGAATTTGAACAGAAATATACTAGCTCTAAAATGCGATAAAATTAATAATTTGGACAATGAAAACCACATCTTGATTAATTCCCATTTCTGTCTTAAATTTTCTACCAACAAAGAAAAATCAAGATCATAGTATCTAGCCATATCAAAAGCTTAGCAGTACAATTTTTTGTACAGAGATCTTTCCCAGTTCATATTCACTCTTTACAATGCTTGTTTGATATATGACTTAATGTGATGGTTCTTCCAAATTTTGGTTGCAGAAGGCATCAAGTGCTTGCCAATTGTCCAGAAACTTGGGTTGAATATGATCAGTCATCATACTCATCATTAAAATGTTTTGAAAAGAAATATCAACTATAGAACTTTGAATTTAAGGAATAATTTCAATGAAAAATCTTTAGTAGATATTTGAACAGAGTTCCTTTAATTTCGGCATGCTTTTTACTTATTATCTGAAAACATAAAAAATCTATATTCTTGAGATCTGATATAGTTTTACGTTGATTATCAGTAATTTAATATAACCATCCATCTATTTCATCAAGACTTGAGATGGACATTGGCGATGTTAGAGGTGTAACCCTAAAAGAGAGTTGGTAGTAGTGCAAGGAAGTTCAAAAAGTAATTTTTACTAAAGATCATGATTTAAAGATTGACAAATTATAAAAATGAGAAAAAATTTAGAAGATATGAGAAATCTAAAAAGGAGGCTAAAAAAGAGATTAGTTAAGCAAGATATAAAGCTTATGATAATTTTTATAATAAATTAGATACTACAAATGGTGAAAAAGATATATATCAAATTGCTAAGGCTTGAAAGAAAAATGTAAGTATTTAGATAATATTATATGCATTAAAGATGAAGATCAAAGAATACTTTATTAATGATAACGAGATTAAGGAAAGATGAAAAATTATTTTTATAATTTATTTAATGAATATTCTACATAGGATTTAGATTTAATGATAAATAACAGTGGTATATTTAATAATCATAGATTTGTTCGTAAAATTAGAGTTGATAAAGTAAAAAACATATTAAAGAATATGAAAATAACTAAGAATGTGGGGCTTGATGGATGGAGCAAGAGTTAATAATGAAAATAACTATTAAGGTTTGACAAAGTTTAAGGGACAAATGAGTAACATAGTTAACTAACTTATTTAATAAAATCATGAGATTTAGAAAGAAGCCTGATGAATGGCGCAAGAGTTTTTTAGTATCAATTTATAAAAATAAGGATGACATACAAAATAATTCAAATTATAGAGGAATTAAAATTATGAGTAAACTTTGGGAAAAAGTTATTAAGAGTAGGATAAGGCTTGAAACGAATATCTCTGAAGATCAATTTGATATTATGCTTCGAACATCAATCAGAGAAGCTGTTTTTTTATTATGATAATTAATGAAAAATACAAGGAGAAAAAGAATTATTTGCATATGGTTTTTATTGACTTAGAGAGGACCTATGGTAGGGTTCCTAGAGATTTATTATGGTGGATTTTAGAAAAGAAAGGTGTATCCACTGATAATTATATTGATGTTATTAAAGATATACATGATAATATAGTTATTAGTGTTAGATTATAGTGAGTATGTCTAGTGAGTTTCCTATTAGCATAGGATTATATAAAGATCTGCATTAAGTCCTTATTTTTTCACATTGATAATAGATGAATTTACTAGTCATTTACATGATAGACATCCTTGGTGTATTGTCATGGACTTAGTTGAAATTGCCTAAGTCATAAAGCACCATTACATTATCTATCCACAAAGGATCAATCGAGTTGCAACCCCGCTCAAGTCCCGAAGGACTTATAAAAGAGCAAATGAGTTAGAAGAAGCGTTTAACTTAGGATCCCACAAGCAGACATTTCAACAAACACTTGATAGATAGTACAAATTATAAACATAGACTTCGCAAACTCACAAGTGCCCAAACGATCGTGTGACAAAGAGTTAAAGGTGGTTTGTCATGGGCAAAAGTCCCTCAAATGCCTATATGATATTGCTGTGGAATAATGTAGCGAACCAACCCTAGATACTATCTCAAAGGCCTATCCAACCATGTGCCACTTGGGTAGCTCCAAGATGTTGTGCTGGTTGCCACTTCGCACTGCTGTCGAGCTAGAAAACCCTATGGCTGTCTAGATTGTCTGTTTTGGGGCAGTTTTGCCTCTGTGCGATGACTGCACACAACATATATATACAGGACCAAAATAGCCATAAGAGCTAACCAAAATGGGGCTGCCAAGCCTATTGCAAGCCCTCTACATATTGTGCAAAGCATAAACAAAATCAAAAGACATTGACATACACAAACATTATATCGAATACCCTTTGTATATATTTGTCTCTGATAGTATATTATTTGCTAATGATATTATTTTAATTGATTAGAGCATAAGTATAATTAATTATAAACTTAAGTCATAGAGGCAAGCCTTAGAAACTAAAGGTTTTAGATTAAGTAGGACTGAAACTGAATATATCAAATGCAATCTTAATGATTCTAGAAATAGATAAGAGAATATAGTTAAATTGGATGGACAAGAAATCTCTTTAAGTAAAAGACCTAGGTTTATTGGATCAATTATTCAATAAGATGAAGAGATCGATAAACATATTATTTATAGGATAAAAATATGATGGTTAAAATAGCACGGGGAATTAGGAGCCTTGTGTGATCATCGAGTATATTTGAGATTAAAAGAAAAAATTTATAAGATAGTTGTGAGACCAACAATGCTTTATAGATCTGAGTGTTGGGCAGTTAAAAAACAATATATACAAAAAGTTTGTGTTGTCGATATGAGAATGTTGAGATGGATGAGTGAAGTTAGTAGAAAAGATAGGAAAAGAAATATTTTTATTCATTAATAACTATGTATCGTTTCGATAGAGAATAAAATGAGAAAAAATTATTTCATATGATATGGACATGTGCTTAGGAAACCTCTAGATACGATAGTCAGAAGAGATAAAATATTTAATATTAGTAGTACGAGAAAGGTAGAGGTTGACCTAAAAGGACTTTAATAAAAACTATAAATAAAGATTAAGTAATATAAATTTAACTAAATATATGATTTTTTATGCATTTCAATGGTGACAAAAGATTTATATAGCTGAACCCAAATAATTAGAGCTTATAGCTGTATTGGTGTTGCTATCCCAAAACATAAAAAGAGGGATGAACAAGAAATTTTTTTGACTACATGGCAATAACCTTAAAATAGTGAACTCATTTAAATCTTGGTTGTTTGGGAATAATTCTAATGAGAGTTCTACCTTGGTGATGTTAGGAAACCTAATTTGTCAATAGGGTCTATGGGTCATGATACAGGTTGAAACTGTTAGGACCGTAAAAACACTAAGAGAGAGGGGAGGGCGAATTAGTGCTTTCGAAAAATTAAACTGATTTGAAAACTCGTTCGATTAAACCTGTATTGGAAATACGTTTAACTTAAAACGTGTATAAGAGTAGTGAGTAAGTAAATCAGTTTGTAATATAAATGAAAAACATAAAGGAAAATGCAAACCGAATTTATAGTGATTTGGTTGTCGCAACCTACGTCCACTCTCGATTCCTCTTCCATCAAAGCCACCGACTTTCACTGACGATCTTCTTTCAACGGGCGAAGATCAACTACCCATGTTACAACTCTTTCTCCTTTTCACAGGCTCAGGAGAGAACCTTCACACATCTCTGTTACAATTAGACCTAACTCCTCCCTTAGAAGACTTTTAACTCTAGGAGGAAGAGATTCAATAATTCAAGAGAGATTGCAACTCTTTTTTCCTCAAGAATTCTTTCCCCTTTCTACTATTTTTCTTACTATCCCAAGCAAGAATAAGTGAGGTATTTACAGACCCCAAATGACTTAAAAAATGAAACTAAAAATTTAAATCTCCGGATTTTCGGGGTACCAATGGTACTATCGCCTGTATTGGGTGGTACCACCACCTACCACTCTGTGCACTAATGGTACCATTGCCCAGTCTGGATGGTACCACTACCTGACATAGTTTAGGAGACTGTGTTTGGACGGTACCACCATCAGTCTGGATAATGCCATCGTCTTACGTAGTCTGAGAGACTATGTTTGGGTGGTACCACCGTCAGTCTAAGTAGTACCACCGCCTGACACTGGAGGTACCACCGTCGAGTCTTCTAGAAAATGTACACTTCGTACATTCCAGCTCATAGGTGGTTCCACTGCTTGACCCAACTGCAGGTCACTGAATGGGCCTTCTAATAGGCCCAAATCAGCCCTAATTCAAGCCCAATGGGCCCCTAATTGAGTTGGCATAGTTACACCCAAAACCAACTCAATTACAACCTAAACTACTTCGATCAAGACACACACAATTATAAACATGAATCCTATGTTGTCCGGTATGTCATTGGTTCATCCGACGTTTTGTTCGATCCTTCGACGCATCGTCCTCTCCTTCAACGTATTGCCCAATCCATTGGCATGTTGATCTCCCGCAACATCCGATCTTCTTGGCGCAATGTCCGATCCTTCTAGCTCAATGCCTGAACTCACGACACGAAGTCTATCTTCTGGCATGTCGACCAATCCTCCGGTTCGACTTCCAATCTCTGACATGATATATTCCGACCCAATGTTTGATTCTTCCTGTTTTAATCGATTTGTCTTTCCATGATCGAAGTTAGTCCTGTGTCACTCAAACGCTCATTAGTTCAAAACTTCATTAATTGATTTCATCGTCAAAATCCGAGATTCAACAAAAACAAAAAATGCTTGAAGTCATATTTATTTGCATAATAAATTTATAATTCTTGAATTAAAATTTTTTTAATATTTAAACCTAGTCTCGTAACATTTTAGGAGAACAAAACTATCACTCTGATTAAATCTTTTCCTATAGTCAGTTTTCAACTACAGTGAGGAAGTTAGAGAGACCTTTCCCTTCCTTCGCTATAAGCATGAAAACAAATGCACTCCTTTCTAGTATGCCTCCATCAATGGTTCAAATTTCAAATGGAACAACCCTAGGGAACATATGACTCAGAACAGGGAATTTTATTTGTGACACAAAACTTACCCATACAACTTCTGTGTTAAAGCTTATCAGATATTAATCCCTTTCCTAACAGCTTAACATTTTATCATGGTATCAGAGTAGGTTTGCATTGTTGTGCATATATTGACCAAGTTATCAGACCAATGATGTTACCTCTAAGGATGCCCTTGAAACAGTTTGAAATTGGTGATTTAGTCCTTTGTTTCTTCCAAGTAATATGTTCTTTTTCTTACCAGTTCATTTCACTGATCCAAACTTCTCTTCAGGATTCACTTCTAGCAATGGAGATAATGACATTCTTCCTTTTCAAAACCAAATGATTATTGTTCATATATTCAGGATGTGTTAAAATGATTAATTCCCTGCAGGCTGACAAGGTTGAAATAAGTTGGATTAAATGGAGATTACATATAATGAAACTAGGAATATTATTGTTCCTATATTCCCCAATTCTGGGATATTATTGTTCCTATATTCCCCAATTCTGGTGGCATCCTTTCCATTTGCACATGCTCACACACCATGGTTTAGATGCGACACTCAGAAATAAACTTGTATGTTGGATATTAATCTTGTCCCATCTTTCAATACAATAATATGTAAAACATGATGAAGATTATGTTAATGACTAGTTAAATCTTTCTTCATCACTAAGCTCATAATAATGAATGAAAGCAGGGGATTGAACAGACCTTGTTGACTTGGTGAGCAACGGTGGAGTTGTCGGCGTAGCCGAAGGCGTCGATGATCTGCCCGAAGATGAGCGTCATGATCGGCATCGATATCCCGTTGCCGACCGCCGACACCGTGCCGACGGCCATCAGCGCCACGTCGCGGCCGTCGGCGAAAGCGAACAGCCTGTGGAAAGCCACCTTCTGCTCATCCTTCTTCCTCTCCTCCTCTCCCATCTCGCGTCCTCCTCCTCTTCCTCCTCCTCCTCCTCCTCCTCTACGCAATACTTATTGCCGGAGGAAGAACACGTGGAGGGGATCCCAACTGGAAATATGCCGTCGGATGCCACGCTGTGCTTTCCACCGTTCACATGGAGTCGATTAATGAGTTCGTTGTCAGAGGTAGGTCAACAGGCTTCTCGAAGCGCATCCGTGACGTGAAGGCTGAAGTCAGGGGCCGCAAGTAGGAGCGGGATGGCAACCACCACCGCTTCCTTCGACCACTTTACTCTAATGCTATGCTTTACCTGCTCTCTGTCTCTCTCACTCTCTCTCTCTCTCTCTCTCTCTCTCTCTTCCCATCCATGAAGAAAAGGATATCACGACTAACTCATGGCTCAAGAACACTCATGGACTTTCATGGCTTCTTGCTCCCCAATCTTCCTTTTGCCTGTTGTCATAGCCGATGACTACTACGACTATAATAATGGTGATGGAGAGAGATACCGCAAGATGAGAAAAGACGACTTGCTTGGCATGGGTTCAAGGTTTGATTGCATGCTATATTAGAATGTCAATCTTTTATGTTTGACTATGAGCTATGTTGATTTTTACCCCAAAAATAAAATAAAATAAAATAAAATAAAATTCTTATAATAACTTCTAATTTAATATCCTATCGGAAGTGAGAAAAAAAAAATTAAAAAAAAATAAATTAAATTAATTTATAAAAAGCTCGATGCCATTAACTTGGCTTTTAAGTATATATGTGGAATGGCATGATTCCACCCTTATCAAATTAATGTAGAGTTGTACGTCTCGAGTGCAATCTCTAGCTTGTATGTGAGGTGAGGGATAGTAGAGTCAAAGGACTGGTTCTTAACCTAATAGCCAAAGCTTTCGAAATTGACAATAACCCAATTAAAACTGATGCGTCCCAACTGATTGATTAATGTTTGTGACAAAGATATCTCAACCAAACTTTCAAGAAAACAACGGACTAGATGGATTGGAAATCTTGTTCTCTTCTAAAGTCTGTGACAGGATCTATCAAGACCTTTGCTCTGGTCAAATAGGCATTTCTATCATCATGTGGATCAGTGCATTGACCACTTCCCCTCTGGTTTTGGAAAGTATAACTTGTGAGGATGACATCAAGTAACAAGCATCTGATCTTACCGTATGACAACAATTTCATTGATAAGCATATATCCTCCTCAATAAGTTTTAATCAGTGCATGAAAACAGTATATTTGTTGTTTAATATAAGAAATTTAGTAATCTTCATATTGTTCGTTCTTTATTTATGTTTGTTTAGCATATATTTATCCTTAAGAAACCCAAAAAATATTGTATTATATATATATCGTTGTTGTTAATTCTTATTAGTCGATCGTTAGCATAATAACATTGGAACTTAAAATGATATTTATTTTTTAAAAAATCTTACAAATAAATAAAAAAAGTATAAAGAGTATCTTAAATTTTAAAACTTAAAAGATTAACTTGAATTTATTACATAAATGCTAATAGAAAGAACCATCCGAGTATTACCGACTACATAAGGCTTGTATCAATGTAGGATCAGATGAGAGTAATAGGATTAATTTCAAAATATGAGTTCTGATCTCGTATGTCATAAAAAGAGTAATATTATCATTATAATATATATATATATATATATATATATATATATACATATATAAATATAATTTTATAGGAGCAAACATTCTATTTCTAAATTAGGAAAGGGTGCATATGTAAGGGCTCCTTAATTAAAAAATGAAAAAAAATTCTTAATGGAATTGCTTTTAAAAAAAATTTGTTGCATGAACTGTCTACCTATTATTATTATTATTATTATTATTATTATTATTATTATTATTATTATTATTATTATTATTATTATTGTATTGCTGAATCAAAACTTCAAAGTCCGATCACATGAATGGATGGGAATCCAACACATTGTTTTATGAGAACCCAACAAAGATTAACTTGCTGCCCAAGCTTCTCCTTGCCGATCGGTATTGACCATTGACTATCATTATATTTCTCTTTCTGATGACAATGGTGGCAAGATGAGGAGAGAAGGCTCCAAGTGAGAACCATTGTCCAACCCATGGCTCTTTCTTTATTGTTGTTATGTTATCAATCGTAAGTGGATGTTGGGACGCCAGTGATATGGCAATCGATTGACCAGTGTTTGCTTCAGGATACATCAAACTCGGTACAGACAAAAGACTCTAATGAATGCATTGACAATCTTTTTCAATCAATGAAGGTGGCATGTTGGATGAAGTAGGCAATAACTATTCATGGGAGGGCTAGCTTAAACATTACTAAATATATGATTTAAGAAGGATCAATGTATATAGTATTTCATAACTTATCATCTTAATTAAAAATAAATAACATAATCATGAAACTAAGAAAATGAGCATTCTCTTATTAGATTTTATGATTTTTATAATTCGAATAACTATATAATATAACTAATTAAATTCTGATTATGTATATTGGTCAATAGAAAAGAAGTCCATATTAAAATAGGATTCCTTAAAGGATGCATTTGATGAGAGAAGCTCTCCTAATAATTTATTCTAGACCCTCTGTTCTCACCTATAAATAAACGAGACATCTAGAAACTGAACGATAGGTGTTTCTCGTAGAGGATTCAGTTGAGGGATTACAGTCTCTCTTTCAACTCTTCTCCCTAACCATCAATTTAAGTGGACTTATAAAAGGATAGGAAAAGACAAGAAGGATCTAGTTCTCTTTGCATATTAACAATAATCTTGGATCTAAAGATGGTGCCTTTGCATATCACATAGAGGATGGCATCAAAAGGTACACATCGTAATACCGGATCTAATTATATTTGATTTTAATCCTAGCTAAAAGATTATTTCCGCCTTTAATATAGCTATATTAAAGATATTATGCTTATAATTGGTATCAGAGCCCAGGTTTTTGAAATCAAATATATTAGATATATTATTTTTTTTATGATACTTGAATGATCCATATTTCATCGATTTATATTCTTATCTATTCTATTTTGTTGTCTGCTTGATGGCAATGTTAGATTTGTTGTAAATGTAATCTCCATGATCGCGAAGCAGCAATGGTCGATGTCGACCTTGCTGCGTAAGGCCAACGAATCTGTTGGCGGTAGAGGCTGCGTCGGGCAGCGTGCACGCTATAGCAGCCGTCGCGGCAAGCGGTAGCCACGTCTAAGCGGCACACAGATGTGGGCATCATGGTGCCCATGCGGCGACCGCACGCGAGCAGAACTCACGTCCATGCGACGGTCGCACGAGGGCAGACAACCACTAAGGCGACGATCGCGCGGGGGTAGGCCGTGCCCAGGCGGCAGCCATGCGCAGGTAGGCTGCGTCTATGTGGCGACTGCACTGTTGAGAAATCTTGGGGGCGACATCACATTCATAGCGAAAGAACAGAAAAAAATTCTCCAAATTTCCAAATATGTGTTCGTCGTCGTGCGAAGATTGGTGCGTAAAAATCCATGAAACTTAAAACTGCGTATAAGATAGTTTGTGTTATCTAGGGAGATCGTATATCCTTGAATCCATGCAAATCTCTAGGAGAGGGTGAAGGAGGTCAAGTGTCATCCTCTCTAGTGGTAAACTAAACATATAAAGAAAAATATCACAAGAAGTAAAGAACTCCTTGAGATTATTCATACTGATATGGGCCGTTCCATATTCCTTGTTTTAGTGGAGAAATATATTTCATCATATTTATAGATGACCTGTCCAAATATGACAATGTTTATCTAATACATGAAAAGTCTCAGGCCGTTAACACTCTTGAAGTGTACATAAATGAGGTCGAGAGACAATTAGATAGAAAAGTTAAAATTGTCAGATCTGACAAGGGGTGATAAATTTTATGGCAGATATAATAAATTGGCTAGAATATTGATCCTTTTGTTAGATTCCTAGAACAACAGGATATTTGTGCTTAATATGCATTACCAAGTATGCCACAACAGAATGGTATTGCTGAAAGAAGAAATCGTATTCTTATGGATATAGTTAGGAGTACGATGAGTTATTCCTCTATGCTTGAGTCAATGTGGGGTGAAACTCTTAGAACAACTATGTATATCTTGAATAGGATTCCTAGTAAGTCAATTCCATTAACTCCATTTGAGTTATGGACTAGTAGGAAGTCCAGTTTGAAATATTTACATATTTGAGGATGTCATATAAGAGTATTCAATCTACATAAAAGGAAATTGGATCCGATTAGGTGAGATTCTACACTTTCGATCAACTCCCTTGGGTTTGTTAGACTTTCCTAATCAAACTCTCAAATCTAATTGTGGATGTCCTTAAATGGATCATCTTTCACCCACAAACATATGACGAGATTAAAAAAATATCACAAACAAACTTCTTTTTTACTTATCACAAAAGTTTTATAGCGCTGTTGTCTAAGCTTTAACATCCTCAAAAGTGGAGGATGAATGAAGAAATAATACTGCTTATGCTTTATGTCGATGATAATAAACACTAGAAACAACAAACATTAGAAAGAGTTGTAAACATAAAATTTTTAATATGCTATATTAAATATAAAAATAATCTTTTATGTCAGGATTGAAATCAAATATAATTAGATCTCGTATGACGATGCATACAAAGAGAACAAGATCCTTCTTGTCTTTTCCTATCCTTTCATAAGTCCACTTAAATTGATGGTTAGAGAGAAGAGTTAAGAGAGATTGTAATCCCTCAACTGAATCTTCTATGAGATGCATAACCTCTGTCATCCAGTCTCTAGAGGTCCTGACTATTTATAGGCGAGAGCAAAAGGTCTAGGATAAATTATTAGGAGAGTTTCTCCCATTAAGGGCATCCCTTAAGGAATCATACTATAATATAGATTTTCTTTTTATTAGCCAATATAAGTCATTAGAATCCAATTAGTTCCATTATATATCTTATCTAATTATAAAGGGTCACAAAATCTAACATTCTCCCACTTGGTCCATTAATTGATAAGATATAAAAGATATTTAAAATCAAAATAAATAAAACAAAATTTGTTTGAAAATAATTTTACCTAATTGGATTCTCAAGAATTTTGAAAAGCATTTTATATATGGCCATGAATTTTAAAAACAAGCCAATAAGTCTAATAAACATAATAATACTATATTAAGTCCAACTATCAATACGAGTCATAGTGGTTGTATATCATCAATGTCACACTCCATTCTATTTACTACAATATTATTAGTATTTTCTAATATAATCCATACTGACCCCTAGCCACCATTTACCTTGTGTAAAACTTTCTCCATTCGTTGGGTCGAAACGGTGGTTACGTTGCTTTCGCGCTTCCCGTGTAGGATGATCTGTTTGCCTTTGCAGTAGAATTTTATAATTAATTTGGAGAAGTTCCAAGAGACATCACCTAGCGTCGTCAACCATTCTATGGCCTCATAGTCATCAATTAGTAGGAGGAAGAAGTCGGTGATAATTTCTTGGTCTTGCAATAATAGTTTCACTTGCGGACATCTTTGGTCGCACTTTAGGACTCTTCCATCGGTGACCTTTATGTCGAACTTGCTACAACTTTCGATGTGGAGCATCATCCGAGCAACAACCTTACTGTTTAGAAAGTTATTAGTGCTGCCCGTGTCGATGAGAACAGTGATCGGTTGTTGTTTGAGAAGACTTTTATCGTTTGCGGGTCTAAGTAGCCGGCTAGTGCGTATACCATAAAGTCGGTCGGTTATGGCTCTTCTTCCACATCTTCTTCTTCATGTTCAAGGCTCTCTTTTAGATGTTCAATGACCTCTTCTTTTACTAGTTCAATCACAAGAAGTTCCCCTTTTTTACAGCGATGCTCGTGGCTCTACAGCTCGTCATAATGCCAACATAACCCCTTCGCAGATCGCTCTCAAAGCTTTCTCTTGTCAACCTTTTTGGTACAGGGGCTCAATTGATAATAGGGGGAGCTGAGGGCTTCAGTATTGCTTGTCGAGAAGTGACTCTACTCCTTCAAGCTTCATGGTTCAATTGCTCCTCTTGAAGTCGTGCGAAAGAGATGACTGCAATAAGTATATATGATTATCGTGCTTTAACTTCTCTCCAGATCTCTAGCTTCAAGCCCTCAATGAAAGTCCCAAATAGCTATTTTTCAGACTAATCACAAGTTTAATTAGATAACCTTTGAAACCTGGTTTGGTACTCCTGAATGGTGGAGGTTTATCGGATCTTTGCTAGTTGTCCGTCAATGTTCTCATAATCGGTTGGTCTGAAGCGGATCAGTAGTCCTTTGAATTGTCACCATGAGAGGACTCTATGAGTGTGCTCAAACCAGTCAAACCACTGTATGATATCCCCTTCAAGATGTATAGCCACAATTTCCACCATAGATGCGTCCGCGGTTTTGTGGTACAGAAAATATCGCTCCGTGCGCGAGATCTAACCAATCGTCCTTCTTCCCATCTAGGAAAGTCCACCCTCATACGTGGATAGTTGGGATCGGTCATAGAGCCTCCCCTCTCTTGGAAGTCATCTCTTCAGGCTTGGTGTGATTGGTCAGAGCTCTCTCCTTGATGTGATTTCTTCGGGCTTGGTGGTTGGTTTAAACTAAGTTCGGTAAAGAGAGTTCAAATCTTATCATCCATTCGTGCCTCAAAGGCTTTGAATTTAGCATTGATTGTCTCCTCCGATGCCATAGTATATGCCTCCAAATCTGTAATGTTCAGATTTCTCTTTTGTTGTCGGGTTAAAGGCATGTATAGGTTGAGAGAAGTGGTGGTCGAAAGGGTTGGTGGATTGGTGGATGTAGGCTGCAATTTAGGCTTATTTTATGACTGTTTTGGGTGCAGTTTGAGGGTGGCTTTGAATTTAGCATTGATTGTCTCCTCCGATGCCATAGTATATGCCTCCAAATCTGTAATGTTCAGATTTCTCTTTTGTTGTCGGGTTAAAGGCATGTATAGGTTGAGAGAAGTGGTGGTCGAAAGGGTTGGTGGATTGGTGGATGTAGGCTGCAATTTAGGCTTATTTTATGACTGTTTTGGGTGCAGTTTGAGGGTGTGGTTAAAGGTTAGGGAAAAAAATTTTAGATCTATGGTAGATGACAGCAAAGGTTTGATAGAAATTTGTGGAAGTTGTTGCAGATATGTGTTGTCTTGTAAGAACAAAATTGTCGTCAAAGAAATAACGGTTTCTTAATGAAATTTTTAGCAAAAACCGAGAGATTTGAGGAGGAAATTTGACAGCAAAATCTTGGTTTATATAACAACAAAAATGATCAATTTAATCAAGAAAATTTTGGTAGTACAACAGCAAGGAAATTAGTGCAAGTTACGATAGCATAATTCTCGTCGAAAAATTTCAACGATTTGCGATGAAAATTTGCAACAGCACAAGAATGTTTTTAGAGATAAATTCCTCAATAGATCAATCTTAGATGGAAGCCAAGATGATCTATGAAGTGTATAAGAAATTTTATACAAAAAGAATTACGAATAGATTGGTTAAAGCAACAATATGCGGCTAAAATTTTCTGCGCAATCATTCGTTTGCAAAGATAACTTTTGCGACGAAAGGAATTCAGAGGAATATAGGAATAATTTTTTGGATTTTCGAATAAGGATAACTAAATTGCAGCAGCAGTAAGGTAGGAAACCAGAACCTGTTGCAATTTATGGGGAGATCAAAGGATGATCCACGGTGGTAGAGATGACGGTAGGGCGACTGTGGAAGGATAGCAAGACGCCAAGAATGCTGCTCTAATACCAAGTGTTTGAACAATTACAGATTCTAAGCTTGAGGTTGATCTCTTTAGGGGATCAGCCTTTTTAAAACTCTATAGGGATTTCTTCCTCCAAATTGTTGGCTGCAGAAAAGATTCATCTATTGTTTTTGTAAAAATGATGAATATATGACTATTTATATAGCTTCTAAACCCTAACCTTTAATAGGACTCATACTCAAGACTCCTAACAACTCCTAATAGGACTCCAAGACCACACTCCTAATGCTGCTTCTCTAAGAAATAACATTTTAATTCTAGTCGACCTCTTCACCTCTTTAATAGGGGTCGACTAGGTAGGTTAACATGAATACCGCTCTCAATTAGGACTCTCCTAACTAGAGTCTAATACTTTAACGACAAAGCAAATAATAACAAACAAAAAGCTAAATCTTCCAAAATGCAAAGCAAATAATAACAAACAAGAAGCTAATCTTCCAAAATGCAAAGCAAATAATAATAGCTGTTACACAGCTACCAAGTTATTAAGATGAAGCTTGACAATATATTGATGATTAAGGAGGCATTGACTCCTTTTTCCATGCTTTTAAAAAGACGAATTGCGTTTGTAAAAAAAAAAACCCATATCAGATATTTTTCAAGGTTGGTAAAATACATATTGAACTGAAACATCATATGAAACCTTTCAATAACTAATACATTTGAATTTAGATAATGTAAAATGATGAAGTTACCATGACCACAGAAATCATTGTTCCATTTAAAATACCAACATATATCTTGCTTCAGATAGTTGACACTTTCAAGTGTGCTTGCTGCCGGAAAAGTTCAGTTCATAATTTCAAAGTGCATTAATAAGAAAAAAGAAGAAAATATTAAGAGGCATTGTACTAGATTCCATCAGCTAGCATGCTTCAAATAGTAGACATAATAACGATGCTGGGGTTGACTAACAGCACACAGTCTCAGGGACTTCAATTACTACATATAAGAATCCTGGGGTTGACTGACAGCATCCAGTCTTAGGGCAGATTAATTCAGCTTGAACATAATTCTGAAATAAAGTTCAAGTAGCTGAACATAAAGCTTTTCTCATGAACAGAGATCATTAAACCCAGGCACCACGTTAGCAAGTTACTTGTAGTTCCATTTCAATTCTTTTTCGCAATGAACAGGCCCCATCTCTGTTCACCAGTCCAACTTCTCTTAAGCTTTGCCTTCCAGCCACTCACAATCTCGTCATAGTCTTCCTGCATTTCAATATTACCGGTGTTAAACTTTGTTTAGCAATAAAAACAAAGACAATACTTGATACAGGCTTCTACACTTTCAAGCATAGTCACCTGTGAGAAATCATGTATGAATGCTTCCTTATCCTTCTCGACAGCATCCAGTTCCTTCTGAAGAACCTCTAAAAACTGTAATAAGGAAAAGAATGTTAGTTACGGTATTGGTAATCATTGAACTATCAGAGATAAATCTGCATATGAACATGCATGATGCTACGCATAAACAACTAGGCATTCTGTACAAAGAGAGAGTAGAACCTGATTTGTCCTGTCTTCGGCAATGACTTCATGAAATCCAGCATCCTTTAGCATCTGACAAGATAAACAATTTCCATTGCTTTTGTGCTTGGTACGTCAACAAAGCATGCAGCTGAACGTCAAGTGGAGAAGCTAACCTGGCCATAATCATCGACGTCATGGAGATCATACCCTCTTTGCTTAATATACGCTGCAAAATCTTCTGACGGAGTCCCTGATTTCTTGCAGTAATCACTAATAAGAACCTTACCCCCTGGTTTCAACCACTTAAAAAAGCCTTTGAACAATGATGGTTTATCCTGAAGAAACAGCCAAATTTATCAACTGTCAACTTAATTGCATTTTGGAAAAAAGGAACAACCAGGTTATAAAAAGAATGCATTTTATTGGTGGTAGTAACAAGGTTGCTATGTATGTTGACCGATGTTTAACATTTTATGAGTTCATGAAATATCAAATTGCAAATTCCACACAAAAAATCTTGCAGGATGATGCTAATCATCAAAAGCTCTATTTGTTGATGGAGTTGCATATAACTTGTTTGTTAAGAAGTTTCAGCACAAAAGTCTTCACCAGACGATAAAAAACCCAGTTCTTGCCTTCTGATTCGAATCATCTGTCTAGTTAGTGCCAAATATTGGTTTCTAGCTTACAGATCATGTCGCACATGCAGATACTATAATACTAAGCACTAGAATATGACATGATAGAAAATATTATGAAAGAAACACACCTGTATATGAAGGATTGTATCACGGCTGTATATAACATCAAATGTGTTATCTGGATATGTTTTTTTTGTGCAGTCAGCAACCTCAAACTCTACTGAGCATTTGCGTCCAATTGCACGTTCAAGTGCAAAGGATATCATATTTATCGAAAGATCTATCCCAACCACTTCTACATCAAAGTTCTCAGCCATATAAAAGTCACCTCCCCCGATGCCACATCCAACATCAAGGACCTTCTGTCCAGGCTTAAGGTCAAGCTTTGCCACAAACTCTGTCGTAGTCTCTGATGAAAAAGTTTAAATAAGAAAAACAAGAATAAAGTACAAGAGATGAGGATTGAACACTGTCTCCAATATTTAAGACAAGCAAATTCATCAAAGAGACACCTGTTCTATCAAATAAATCTAACATTATCTCTGCAACAAGGCATTTTGGAAGTTACTAAGCAAGCATTAGCATTTGCCAACAGAACTTTTTATGATTGGATATGAGGATGTTTGTTCAATGGAAAACGGATAAGAAAAAAACGAAGACCGGCACTACAGAAAAACTGCAAAGATAACTGAACAACTTCTAGATGCTCATGCAGTAGGTGCTGAAAATTATCTACAAATGAATGAATAAAGCAGGAGTAACACTCTTGATATAGAAGAGGTCTTCTTGTCTTTCACATGAGGCTAAAACAAACACAGTTGCTGACACAAGTACATCCAAATTTTCTTTAGTATCATCCTAAACTTAGGAATGAACAAAATGAACTAGATGCTAGTTAAGATCCAAGATAAAGAAAGATTTTTTCTTATCAAGTTTAGTTTTCAAGCAATCCCTAAGCGATGTGGTTATCCGGATGAACTCTAAGTGATTGCAATAACTAAGCTTTTGGTTATGGAATTGTTGAATATAACATCGCATCAAACATATACATTTGTATATAAATTGGATAGGTGTAATAATGTATCCTGATATTTGTATTGTCTTTTTTCAATTTTATTCTTTTTCCAACTATAATTTATCTTTCAAGTTTCAAGTAGCTTCCAATATCAGTGTTACAATTATTAAATTTAAGGCATATTGAATTTGCAACACTAATTTTCAGAAAATAGTCTGACAGTCTAACAATGTTAATGTAACAGCAAATTCAGAAATTATAAAGTGTCTTCAACTACTTTGTAGTAACCGAGGCCATCGATTCGGCTTCACGATAGGCCTACCTAACAACTACAGTTACATGACATAGCTATTATTAAGATTTCTATGAGATTTACTTATATGGGGTACATTATTATGGTTGCTTAAAAAGTAAAAAAATCATCCCATCACTTCACCATTTTAGGCGATATTAAAAAAAGTTGGTGCTAAGAGATAAAAACAAGTGATGATTGCACATCAGTCAAATAAAAAATTATAAAAGAAATTTGCACAAACCAATTCCTCCCGTGCTCACAAAGCCATCTCCAAAGATGCGCTCATATCGTAAAATTCCACTGCTTTTATATTG